>NC_054475.1:166073802-166153802 GCF_017639515.1 Carcharodon carcharias | reverse complement strand
CTGGCTGGTCAGTTAATGGTCAGCCAGTGTGAAATGTGCGCTGCAGCGCTCAGCACTGCCTGGCTTGGGGGGAGGACCATGAGTGCAAAAGTGCGTACGTGCGCAGGGGGTGCGAACATTGAAATCTCCCCGAGGTACACTGAGCTCCCTCAGGGAGCTGAAGAATTTTGAAGGTTAAAAAATAAAGAATTTAAAAATGTTGCTACCGTGTCCCCTCAGGTCTGTCACGTGAGCAGGAACATGTCAGAAATCAGTTTGACATTTTTTAAAAAAAATACTGATTGAAACCTCATTCCGCCCGTGGATGGCGAAAAATCCAAAGACCCCTTGGCCTTTTTGCCTGCCCACCATTCACCTTCCTTATTACTTGCTGAACTTGTATGTTAGCTTTTTGGGATTCATGCATGAGGACCCCAAAACCCTTCTGTGCTGCAGCTTTCTGCAGTCTTTCTCCATTTAAATAATATTCAGCTCCTCTATTCTTTCTGCCAAAGTGCATAGCCTCACATTTTCCCACATTATATTCCATCTGTCACTTTTTTGCCCATTAACATACCCTGTCTATATCCCTCTGTTGACTCTTTGTGTCATCCTCATCACTTGCCTCCCCACCTATTTTTGTATCATCTGCAAATTTGGTGACAGTACATTCACTTTCCATTACACCCCACTTGTTACAGGTTGCCATCCTGAAAATGCGCTCCCCCCCCACTCACCCCAACTCTGTTTTCTTTTAGTTAGCCAATCCTCTATCTATGCTTTTATACTACCCCCAATGCCATGGGCTCTTATCTTATTAAGTAGCCTTACGTGCGATACCTTATCGAATGGCTTTTGGAAATCCAAATATATTACATCTACTGGTTCCCCTTTATCTATCCTGCTTGTTACCTTCTTAAAGAATTCTAACAAATTTGTCAGGCATGACTTCCCCTTCATGGAGCCATGCTGAATATGATTGATTAGGTAATTCTAAATGCTCTACTACCAGATCCTTTGCTATTATAACATTCTTCTTAAAGATATATTACACATCAGATTACCACAGCCGGCAAAGAGAAATGATAGGCAGAAAGACAAAGAGGTTTAGGGAGCAAGTTCCAGAATGGTGCCAAGACAGCTGAAAGCGTGGCTGCCATTGGTGGAATAATTAAAATTAGAATTGTGAAAAAGGCCAGAATTAGAGGAATGTGGAGATCTCAGAGCTTTGCAGGGCTGGAGGAGGTTATAGAGATAGGGAGGGAGTGAGGCCATGGAGGGATTTAAATACAGAACCTAACTTCCAAGGCCAGGAGTTTACATTGGTCAGGTGGGCTCGGCGAGAGTGAGCGGGGGTGGTCACAGAGCTAGCCGCTGCCCGCAATTGGCTCAGCACCGTGATTTCACATGGCCGGGCCAATTAAGGCTTGCCCAGCGTGGACTACACACTTACCTGTGTAGGCAAGAGGGGGGCGGTGGGGTGGGGTGGGGTGGAGAGAGCCGGGCCTAGCGCACAGATTGCACACAGACGTGAAAGAACGCTTCAGGGAGATTGAAGCCCTTTTTGAAAAAGTTAATAAAGAGCAGAAAAATTCAATAAAACGTGTCCCCTCATGTGACTGCTCCACAAGAGGTGGGGCATGTTGAAGTTCAAATGAAACCTTTTATTTAATATGTAATAGCTTCAGGAAACCTCATCCCGCTCGTGGATGAAATTTCCTATAAAACGTAAAGGCCGCTTGGCCCTTTCGCCTGCCCGACAACCTTAAGGTTAATTACCTGCTTAATGGCCTTAATAGGCCTTTCAATTATTGGCGGGCGCGCGCCAGCTGAATGAAATATCGCGCGTCATTTTACTTTCTGGCGTGTCATGTGGGTGTAAAATTCTGCCCCAAGTGATCATTAAAAGTGAAAAATATGAATGTCGAGGTTTAAGTTCTGGGGAGAGATGAGAGAGATGTCTGTTCATTGGAACTGGTAAAGAGGAAACTGGCTAAGGCACTTTGATAAGATGCCTAAGGAAAGACCACTTCTACTGGTTAGTAATTTGGTAGCTGAATGGACGGAGTTTAGGAATTTTTCTTACATGGAAGATCAGAAATTGCATTGTACAACCTTTGAAAAGCAAGAGGATAAATATTTGATAATGTAAAATTAAAGGCTATGGGGAACGTCCAGAAGACAGAGGCTGAGAGGATTGATCTCCCAGGGGGGTGATTGGCTAAATGGTCTTCTTCAATTGTTTGGTTTTACAATGCAATTTGCAAAAAGGGAATAACACTGCAAAAACAGAATTACCTGGAAAAACTCAGCAGGTCTGGCAGCATCGGCGGAGAAGAAAATAGTTGACGTTTCGAGTCCTCATGACCCTTCAACAGAACTAGGTGAATCCAAGGAAGGGGTGAAATATATGCTGGTTTAAGGTGTGTGTGTTGGGGGGGGCGGTTGGGTTGGGGGAGAGAAGTGGAGGGGGGGTGGTGTGGTTGTAGGGACAAGCAAGCAGTGATAGAAGCAGATCATCAAAAAATGTCACAGACAACAGAACAAAAGAACACATAGGTGTTGAAGTTGGTGATATTATCTAAACGAATGTGCTAATTAAGAATGGACAGTAGGGCACTCAAAGTATAGCTCTAGTGGGGCTGGAGGGAGCATAAAAGATTTAAAAATAATGGAAATAGGTGGGAAAAGAAAAATCTATATAATTTATTGGAAAAAACAAATGGAAGGAGGAAGAAACAGAAAGGGGTTGGGGATGGAGGAGGGAGTTCAGGACCTAAAGTTGTTGAATTCAATATTCAGTCCGGAAGGCTGTAAAGTGCCTAGTCGGAAGATGAGGTGCTGTTCCTCCAGTTTGCGTTGGGCTTCACTGGAACAATGCAGCAAGCCAAAGACAGACATGTGGGCAAGAGAGCAGGATGGCGGAGGATGATCCTTTGAATGCGGAGGCTGGTGGGGTGATAAGTGAGGACAAGGGGGACCCTATCATGTTTCTGTGAGGGAGGAGAAGGTGTGAGGGTGGATGCGCGGGAGATGGGCCAGACACGGTTGAGGGCCCTGTCAACAACCGTGGGTGGAAAACCTCGGTTAAGGAAGAAGGAGGACATGTCAGAGGAACTGTTTTTGATGGTAGCATCATCGGAACAGATGCGACGGAGGCGAAGGAACTGAAAGAATGGGATGGAGTCCTTACAGGAAGCGGGGTGTGAGCAGCTGTAGTTGAGGTAGCTGTGAGAGTCGGTGGGCTTGTAATGGATATTGGTGGACAGTCTATCACCAGAGATTGAGACAGAGAGGTCAAGGAAGGGAAGGGAAGTGTCAGAGATGGACCACGTGAAAATGATGGAGGGGTGGATATTGGAGGCAAAATTAATAAATTTTTCCAAGTTCTCAACACCTATGTGTTCATTTGTTCTGTTGTCTGTGACATCTTTTGATTATCTGCTCCTATCACTACTTGCTTGTCCCTACAACCACACCACCCCCCTCCACTTCTCTCCCCCCACCCCCCACCACCCCCACCCACCTTAAACCAGCTTATATTTCACCCCTCTCCTTGGATTCACCTAGTTCTGTTGAAGGGTCATGAGGACTTGAAACATCAACTCTTTTCTTCTCCGCCGATGCTGCCAGACCTGCTGAGTTTTTCCAGTTAATTCTGTTTTTGTTTTGGATTTCCAGCATCTGCAATTTTTTTTGTTTTTATCTCTGTGTTTAATTGACTGACACTGCTCTTCAAGAAATGCCTTCCTTGAAGAAATTCTGTTCGTCTCTGCGATAAGATTTCCGTATCTCTCTTTTGCCTTGCTCACCTTCATTGCTTTCCATTTCTCTCCTGATGTTTGACAAGGTGTTTAATAAAATCCACCTTCACAGCCATATCTCCTTTCTCAGTGACTGTCTCCGTCTCCGACTTACCCCACGTGGATTTCAACTGAAATTCCACCCCTTATGTTTCGAACCCACCCAGGATTATAGGTATCTCCGGGACATAAAACATTTCTCGGACTGCTGTTCTCATCACATTCTGAAATCCACACTCAGTGCCATGCGCCGCCATATGAACACACTCGACCACTCCCTCCAGCAGCACCGCCGTACTCTTTTTCAAAGCTGCGTGTGCCTCCAGTTTCATTTTATTCTTCAGCTCATCCGACGCCTCAACAAGAAACTTTTTCTCTTTCTCTCAAGTGCTAAGGAACGCAAGCTCCAACAACTCATTGACACCAACACCCATCTAGGACCCTCCACCCCTGCCTGTCCCTCCGTCCCCACCCCATCTTCCAATCCAAGCCCCAGCCGTGTATTCACTGTACCCCCTGACCTTCCCCTCTCCGATGCTGAACGTTCAGTGCTCAGCAAAGGACTTAGTTTCATACCCCTACGCCCTCACCTTAATGAATTTCGGGCTCGGCATGATGCTGAACTCTTCTTCCGCCGTCCTTGTCTCCGGGCTCACTTCTTTGGGCAGGAGTCCTCTCCCCTTTCAACGGATCCTTTCACCCACCTCCCATATTCTCCCTCCACCTGCACCCCTCCCTCTGGATTCTTACCTTCTCTTGATCTTTTCATTGAGAACTGTCAGCGCGACATTCGTCATCTCAATTTCTCTGCTCCTCTCACCCATTCTAATCTCTCTCTCTCTGAACTTACTGTACTCCATTCACTCAGGTCCAACCCTGACATTGTCATCAAACCCGCTGACAAGGGTGGTGCTGTTGTTGTCTGGCGCACTGACCTCTACCTCGCGGAAGCTGAGCGTCAACTCGCAGACACTTCCTCCTACCTCTCCCTCGACCATGACCCCATCACTGAACATCAAGCCATTGTTTCCAGGACTGTCACTGATCTCATCTCCTCTGGAGATCTTCCTTCCACAGCTTCCAACCTGATAGTCGCCCAACCTCGGATGGCCCGCTTCTATCTCCTAACCAAAATCCACAAACAGAACTGTCCCGGTAGACCGATCGTGTCAGCTTGCTCCTGCCCCACAGAACTCATTTCTCGTTATCTTGACTCCCTTCTCTCTTCCCTTGTCCAGTCCCTTCCCACCTACATCCGTGATTCCTCTGACACCTTACGTCACATCAACAATTTCCAGTTCCCTGGCCCCAACCGCTTCCTCTTCACCATGGACGTCCAATCCCTCTACACCTCCATCCCCCACCAGGATGGTCTGAGGGCCCTTAGCTTCTTCCTCGAACAGAGGCCCGAACAATCCCCATCCACCACTACTCTCCTCCATCTGGCTGAACTTGTTCTCACACTGAACAATTTCTCCTTCAACTCCTCTCACTTCCTCCAAATAAAAGGTGTGGCTATGGGTACCCGCATGGGCCCCAGCTATGCCTGTCTCTTTATGGGGTATGTGGAACATTCCTTGTTCCAGTCCTACTCCGGCCCCCTTCCACAATTCTTTCTCCATTACATCGATGATTACTTCGGTGCCGCTTCATGCTCTTGTCGGGACTTGGAAAAATTTATTAATTTTGCTTCCAATCTCCACCCCTCCATCATTTTCACATGGTCCATCTCTGACACTTCCCTTCCCTTCCTTGACCTCTCTGTCTCAATCTTTGGTGATAGACTGTCCACCAATATTCATTACAAGCCTACCGACTCCCACAGCTACCTCGACTACAGCTCCTCACACCCCGCTTCCTGTAAGGACACCATCCCATTCTCTCAGTTCCTTCGCCTCCGTCGCATCTGTTCCGAAGATGCTACATTCAAAAACAGTTCCTCTGACATGTCCTCCTTCTTCCTTAACCGAGGTTTTCCACCCACGTTCGTTGACAGGGCCCTCAACCGTCTCTGGCCCATCTCCCGCGCATCCGCCCTCACACCTTCTCCTCCCTCCCAGAAACATGATAGGGTCCCCCTTGTCCTCAATTATCACCCCACCAGCCTCCGCATTCAAAGGATCATCCTCCGCCATTTCCGCTAACTCCAGCATGATGCCACCACCAAACACATCTTCCCTTCACCCCCTCTATCGGCATTCCGTAGGGATCGTTCCCTCCAGGACACCCTGGTCCACTCCTCCATCACTCCCTACTCCTCAACCCCCACACAAGGCACCACCCCATGCCCACGCAAAAGATGTAACACCTGCCCCTTCTCTTCCTCTCTCCTCACCGTGCAAGGGCCCAAACACTCCTTTCAAGTGAAGCAGCATTTCACTTGCATTTCCCCCAACTTAGTCTACTGCATTCGTTGCTCCCAATGTGGTCTCCTCTACATTGGAGAGACCAAACGTAAACTGGGCGACCGCTTTGCAGAACACCTGCAGTCTGTCTGCAAGAATGACCCAAACCTCCCTGTCACTTGCCATTTTAACACCCCACCCTGCTCTCTTGCCCACATGTCTGTCCTTGGCTTGCTGCATTGTTCCAGTGAAGCCCAACGCAAACTGGAGGAACAACACCTCATCTTCCGACTAGGCACTTTACAGCCTTCCGGACTGAATATTGAATTCAACAACTTTGGGTCTTGAACTTCCTCCTCCATCCCCACCCCCTTTCTGTTTCTTCCCCCTTCCTTTTGTTTTTTCCAATAATTTATATAGAATTTTCTTTTCCCACCTATATCCATTATTTTTAAATCTTTTCTGTCCCCCGCACCCCTGCTAGAGCTATACCTTGAGTGCTCTACCATCCATTCTTAATTAGCACATTCGTTTAGATAATATCACCAACTTCAACACCTTTGTGTTCTTTTGTTCTTTTGTCTGTGACATCTTTTGATGATCTGCTCCTATCACTGCTTGCTTGTCCCTACAACCACACCACCCCCCCTCCACCTCTCTCCCCCCACCCAACCCTCCACCCCACACCTCCCCACCAACCCCCCCACCTTAAACCAGCTTATATTTCACCCCTCTCCTTGGATTCACCTGGTTCTTTTGAAGGGTCACGAGGACTCGAAACATCAACTCTTTTCTTCTCCGCCGATGCTGCCAGACCTGCTGAGTTTTTCCAGGTAATTCTGTTTTTATTTGGTTTTACAATGCAGTTTGCAAAGAGGGAATAACACTGGTTGTAGGAGAATGGGCTTAAGTGACTAGCCTTGATTTGTATTCTTTCAATGCTAATTCTCAATTGCTTTTCCATATATGTACATTGGGCTAATCATATACAAGCTTTTGAAAGGCTGTATAAAATAAATCCAGCACAGAAATACTCAAATGTTTTGGCTTTCTGCTGATGTCTAATTAGCACCAATGCTGGGTAACAGAGGAAAAAAAAACATGCTTTTCTTGTGCACTATGTTTAATATTTCAGTACTGGCAATTCCCACAAACTTTTAATGCTGTACAAAACATAGAGACTGATTATGCTAAAAGCATTGCAGTCATCAGCAAATACCCGCAATATACACAAGTACATAAATGCATCAGAGAAGTCTGCAAACCAGGCACTTGTGTCTCATTATATTACCACTGAACATTAATCAGCAGTGGCTGACTTACCTTGCTACAACCTCTACTCCAAGCTCCCTCTGATTCTGACAGTGATTTATTCATGAGGGTTTAATTCCAACAAAGTACTTCCCTCCCAAGAAGCTCAGTAGTCAGGAGTACAATTAGATTTTAATTCTCCCTCTTTCACATTTTTACTTTGTTTTGCTTTGAAAACTTGTTTCCTATTTCATTTAACTAAACCAATGCCAGAAAGTCAGAGGTTCATGTCTCATGTCTCAAGGTATACATGTGAATGACCCGTGCATTTAACCTATGCTTAACATTTCCAGTACAGGACTGAGGGGGTTTTAGTATGAAGTAAGGTCTTGTATGCTGTCTCAGGTGGACGTAAAAGCACTATTTTAAAGATCATCAGGGGGCTGTCCCCAGTGTCTTGGTCAATACTTATCCCTCCGCCCACAAGAACAAACTACCGATTATCTGGCCATTACCTCATCGCTGACTGTGGGTGAAATGGCTGTCACATTTCCTATATTACGGCAGTGACTACAGTTCGAAAAATACTGCACTGGCTGCAAGTGGAGGTCATGAAAGATGCTATAGAAATGCAAGTATTTTCAAACCAGGGAATATTACTCGCAGAAAGAGTCCCTTCAGCCCATCATGCCGGTGCTCTTTGAGAGAACTGTTCAATTAATGCCGCCGCTTTTCTTTTTTTCATACCACCAGCTTGGCAGTTTTCTGATGCCACTTAGTTTATGACATTTCAATCCTGAGTCCACTGTTTATTCTGTCAACCTCCATTTAACAGGGTCTCTGCATAGGATAGGCTTCAAACTTCACTGCAATTACTGCAATTATCAGTGACATTTCAGCCTCTCATATTAGAGACAAGCACCAAAATAAAACAAGGTATACATGTAAACTGTGTTCCCACAGAAGCAGTAGGAAATCCCTGGATGGGGCGGCAGCTGCCTTAAGTCTTGTACAAGGGTAATTCCCAGACTGGTATTCAGGCAGTTCTGTACTACTCATTAAAATAATTTATTTCATGCCAAGGATCAGATCAATGTCACATTCAGAAATACGTGCCTATGTTAATTTCTTGACCTCACTGATTTCAATTGCGATATCCAGAGTCAAGAGCCTGCATAGATTAGTGACAGCCAATCACACACGGCTAACTGGATCAAGTTCTTCGATGAAGCAATAAGGGCTGAGGAGGTTGGCATGATTGACATGCACATGGACTTTCAAAAATGCACCACGTAACGTGTAGGTTTATTTCGTTAAAGTTAATGGGGCTGGAAACATTCAGCGGAATCGTCCCAGATTTGCACTGAGTGTGGTAGCGGGTGGGTAGAATGACATTTTACCTGCCGACCGCAATGGCGGCTTTTCACACCATATTATCCCAAACTCGTTGCTTTCATTATGCATTCCCGGGAAACGCAGCACTCCTGCACCGGGCAGGCTCCGGGTCGCCCTGCCACGCCTCGATGCTTCATCACGTTGGCTGCCATATTTAAAGTCCAGCCGCACGCACACCTCTCAGTGATTCGAGCCCACGACTGCTACAAAGAATATATGGCCCTGAAAGGCAAAGGGATTGCAGCCCCCAGGTTTAGTGATGTGTCCCTCGATCGTCTTTTGGATGCACTGGAGGGCTCGCCGTGATGTACTCTATCCACGTTCTGGCCGCAGGATGGGGACCTACCTCACTAATCCGGCTTGGGAGGCGATGATCAGTGCTAATGCCCTACAAAGGAGGACAGCCACCCAGTGCCGCGACAGGATGAATGGTCTCATCTGTTCCACCAAGATAATTCACTCTTCTCATCACTCTCATCTCACACACACTCACAATCCCATCACACATCCACAGGGATCTCACACCTCAAGGGACAACACCACTAACTCTCACACACACCCTCACATCTCCATCAGCCTCATACCCTCTCGAGCTCACGTCCTCATCCTGTCCTTGGCTCCGCTCACCGCACAAACATTCCAGGCAGTTCCATGTGTCCTGCTCATACTCTCTCCATCTGTCTCCATGCAGGAGAGGCCCGCTCACATCAGCAGGGAGAGCTCCCAGACCAGGGAGAAGTGGCCCACATTAGGCCCCTCACTCACTTTAAGAGTGAGACATTGTGCTGACTGGTGAGGATATGGATGGTGTCTGCAGTGATGGTGAGGTCGGTGGTGAACACCCTCATAAGGATCCTGCACCCCATCAGCCCTCTGTCACCGCAAATGTGAGTGCTCTCTCTCCTGCTTTTGACTCTGCTGCCATGCACTATTATCTCTACTTTGGTTCACAGGGAGCTCTGCCAAGTGACTGACACCCTCAACCAGACAGTCCCTCAGCTCCATCCACATGCTCACCTCCAGCCAAGAGGACACCTCCTCCATTGAAGAGCTGGAAATAAGCAGCCTGGAAGACCCGTCACAGCGCTTACCCACACCCTGCACCAGCGCAGAGACACACACCTTGGTGGGACCAAGATCTAGAGCAGGCTCGGGTTCACAATCTGGTGATCACCGCACGGACACGTGTCCACAGCAGCAGGAGGCAGGTTCATGTGAGATCCCCGGCACTTGGTGGACTGCTGGGGATTAGGCATCTGTGAGGTCCGAGTCAGGTAACAAATCCCTGAATTTGGCCCTCCAACTCACCCTGAAGAGTCAGCAGAAGGTGTGGGAACATCACACAGAGCTGTTAGAAGTCCTCAACAGGGTGGTTCGCGAGTCGGAGGAGTGTGTCCGCCTGCTCTCTGACAAAGTGCTGCCCACATGTGCGCGTCTGGAGGTCTCCATGGGGAGTATAGCAGACGCCATGGAGATCCTGGTCCAGCAGAACACGAAGATGTGTGCAGACCTGCACTCCATCGTGGGACCAACGGGTATGTTCCTGCAGTGGCAACACGAGAGGGAAATGGGGTACCTCAATGTCCCTCAATGTGTTCCTTCCCCTCAAGGAGTCAGGCCAGGACCTCCAGGCACCGAAGGGAAGAGGAGAGGCAGCTGGATACCCCTGGGTCTTATATAAATTAAATTAAACATTAATTTTAATAAAAAAAATCTCCGGAGGCTTGATGGTTTCATTTCTGAATTCAGAATTGCACCTCAAAGAAACCAAATGAAAACACAGATTATGATAATTGTTTAAAGTTTCCCTCTGGGATTTTAATTAACTCGGCCTTTACCAACTGCTGTGTCATAACACACTTGATAGCTCTGTTGATAACCCCTTCTATTACTTTACTGATGATGGAGAATAGACTGATGGGGCGGTAATTGGCTGGGCTGGATTTGTCCTGCTTTTTGTGTACAGGACATACCTGGGCAATTTTCCACATAGCCGGGTAGATGCCAGTGTTGCAGCTGTACTGGAACAGCTTGGCTAGGGGCCCGGCAAGTTCTGGAGCACAAGTCTTCAGTACTATTGCCGGAATGTTGTCAGGGACATAGCTCTTGCAGTATCCAGTGCCTTCAGACATTTCTTGATATCATGTGGATTGAATCACATTGGCTGAAATCTGACATCTGTGATCATCCACTCGGTACTTCTGGCTGAAGATTGTAGCAAACGCTTCAGCCTTATCTTTTGCACTGATGTGCTGGGCTCCTCCATCATTGAGGATGGGGATATCTGTGGAGTCTCCTCCTCCAGTGAGTTGTTTAATTGTCCACCACCATTCACGACTGGATGTGGCAGGACTGCAGAGCTTAGATCTGATCCGTTGGTTGTGCGATCGCTTATATCTGTCTATCACTTGCTGCTTATGCTGTTTGGTACATAAGTAGTCTTATGTTATAGCTTCACCAGGTTGACACAGCATATTTAGGTATGCAGGGTGCTGTCCTGGCATTCCCTCTTCTTTGAGCTTGTGGTGATTCCATGGATTGATGGTAATGGTAGAGTCGATGAAATGCCAGGCCATGAGTTTAGAGATTGTGTTTGAGTAGAATTCTGCTGCTGCTGATGGCCCATAGTGCCTCATGGATGCCCAGTCTTAAGTTGCTAGATGTGTTCAACATCTATCCCATTTAGCATGGCAGTCGTACCACACAACACAATGGAGGGTATCCTCAATGTGAAGGTGGGACTTCATCTCCATGGACTGTGTGGTGGTCACTCCTACCAATACCATCATGGACAGATGTATCTGCAGCAGGCAGGTTGGTGAGGATGGGGTCAAGCATGGTTTTCCCTCTTAGTTCCCTCACCACCTGCCGCAGACCCAGTCCAGCAGCTATGTCATTTAGGACTCAGTCAGTAATGGTGCTGCTGAACTGCTCTTGTTGATGGACATTGAAGTCCCCACCCAGAGTACATTCTGCACTCTTAACACCCTCAGTGCTTCCTCCAAGTGGTGTTCAACATGGAGGAACACTGATTCACCAGCTGAGGGAGGGCGGTACGTGGTAATCAGCAGGAGGTTTCCTGGCCCATCTTTGACCTGATACCATGAGACTTCATGGGACCCGGATTTGATGTTGATGTCTCCCAAGGCCGCTGACTGTATACCACCTCTGCTGGGCCTGTCCTGCCATAATGTCTGGGACATTATCTGTAAGGTATGATTCCATGAGGATGACTATGTCAGGCTGTTGCTTGACTAGTCTGTGAGACAGCTCTCCCAATTTTGGCACTAGCCCCCAGATGTTAGTAAGGAGGACTTTGCAGGGTCAAGGATTGTTGTCGTCTCCAGTGACTAGGAATCGTGCAACAAGTAACTCACCTCCTGACTCCCCAAAGCCTGTCAACCATCTACAAGGCATAAGCCAGGACCGTGATGGAATACTCCCCACTTACCTGGATGAGTGCAGCTCCCACAACACTGAAGAAGCTGGAAACCATACAGGATAAATCAGCCCATTTGATTAGAACCACATCTACAAACATTCACTCCCTCCACCACCAACGCACAGTAGCAGCAGTGTGTACCTTCTACAAGATGCACTGCAGGAATTCACCAAGGCTCCTTAGACAGCATTTTCTAAACCCATGACCACTACCATTGAGAGGGACAAGGGCAGCAAATAGATGGGAACACCACCCTCTGGATGCTCCCCTCAAAGACACTCACCACCCTGACTTGGAAATATATAGCCATTACTTCACTGTCGCTGGGTCAAAATCCTTTCTAGCGGCACTGTGGGTGTACCTACACCACATGGACAGCAACAGTTGAAGGCAGCTCACCATCACCTTCTCAAGGGCAATTAGGGATGGACAATAAATGCTGGGCCCAGCCAGTGACGCCCACATCCCATGAATGAATAAAAATACCCTGAGGAACTCCTCTACAAACCTTCCTCGAGCCCGAAAAATATCCATTGACTGTTTACTCTCTGCTTCCTATTTTTCAACCAATTTTATATCCACTTTGCTACTGCCCCATTTATTCCATGAGCAATAACTTTTCTCACAAGTCTGTCATATGGCACTGTGTCAAATGCCTTTTCAACATCCATGTACACCACATCAATAGCACTACCCTCATCAACCTTTTCTGCTACTTCTTCAAAAAAACTACAGCAAGTTAGTTAAACATGATTTCCCTTTTAGAAATTCATGCTCATCAACTAATATTTTTCCATGTGACTACAAATTCTATTCCGAATAATTGTTTCTAGAATCTTGCCCACCACTGAAGTTAAACTGACTGGTCTGCAATTGCTGGGCTTATCCTTACACAACCCCAGCCGACACAGAAAATCCCAGCCACTGACACAAAATCAGTTAAGGGCTGGAAAATAGGTGGTGAATGTTTGTTTTTCAGATTGGAAGGAGTTTTACTGTTCTTTTTGATCTATATTAATGACTTGGACTTGGGAATAATTTCAAAGTTGGTAGATGATTTGAAACTGAGAAATACAGCAAGAAATAATAATAATGGATTTCAATAGGACATGACTGTTGAAATGGGCAGATACATGGCTGAGAAATGTGCATTTTGGTAGACGAATAAGGAGAGGAAATATAAACTAAATGGTTCAATTTTAAAATGGGTGAAGAAACAGAGAGAACTAAGGGGTTTTGTCTAGGCTCTGTTGCATCATGGCATGAACTGGTTCATTTTCTGAGGAATCGCGCATGGTGCTGAACATTGTGCAATCATCAATGAACATCCCCACTTCTGACCTTATGATGGAGAGAAGGTCATTAATAAAGCAGCTGGAGATGGTTGGGCCTACAACACTGCCCTGATGTCATGGGGTTGAGATTAATGGCCTCCAACTGCTGTGAAGAAACAAGGGTCAAATAATATGGAATTAATATAGGAATATTAGGTTAAAAGTTACTTTGGGTAAACTTAGAGTAAAACACATTTTAAACAGGAGTCAACACTTGTTTGCAAACACAGTATGGCTAACTTGCTTCACAACAATGTGAATTCACTGATAAGAACGTACACACACCTAAAAGACGATATTCTGATTTGCTCTATTACACGAAGCACATTGACATACAATGCAAGTTCCAATAATTAAAATTATCATTTGGTAGACGAATATTAGACCCCAAATCTTATTATCTTGCTCGCCATTATACCTTGACTAAGCAAAATTGATCAACATAACCATTACTAATGTCCAGTTTTCAAGAATAAATTCAAAACAACGTTTTGGAGAAATTAAACGGGCCCCTTCATTATAACAGGTGGTCTTTTCACCAAAAATTGGGAATCAGTAATTGGTGGTCTATTAGGAATTGAGTGAACACCTTCCATGTAACCATTAATTATACAACCCCAAAATATTTACTATAAATATTTGAAAACTATTCAATAAGATTAGATTCGCTTTAGATTAGTTTCGAACCAAACGAGTTCACAAACGCTCAGGGATTAAGGCAATCCTACTTTAGTATTTGATGGATATCCTTTCCTTCTTTTAAAGATATATCATAACAAGTTTAAATTTTGGGCTCCCTGTTAGATATAAGAACTTTTCAGAATTTATCAAGCTTTGCGATTTATGCTTTTCATGTAAGCACTGAATTGCATGCTTGTTTCTTATAAAAAACTTTTGTGTGTTTTAAAATTTAAATTGTCTCACTTAGTCTTCTGTATCAATAACTTAAGGAACCCAACCCTTTTGGTGGGAGAATAATTATTGAGGTAATCTCCAGAAAAATTGCAATCTAGCTGAAAATTAATTTTTGTATAGAAACTTGGTTAGGCCACCACTTGGAATATTGCGTGCAATTTTGGTCACCACATTACCAGAAGGATATGGAGGCATTGGAGAGGGTGCAGAGGAGGTTTACCAGGATGCTGCCTGGTCTGGAGGTTATTAGCTATGAGGAGAGGTAGGAGAAACTCGGATTGTTCTCACTAGAGCGAC
The DNA here is from genome assembly GCF_017639515.1 of Carcharodon carcharias. Classification (NCBI taxonomy): domain Eukaryota; kingdom Metazoa; phylum Chordata; class Chondrichthyes; order Lamniformes; family Lamnidae; genus Carcharodon; species Carcharodon carcharias. The sequence continues at coordinate 166,139,041 of NC_054475.1, read as the reverse complement.
AGAGATGGAGGGGCGACTTGATAGAAGTTTACAAAATTATGAGTGGCATGAACAGAGTAGATAGTCAGAAGCTTTTTCCCAGGGTGGAAGAGTCAATTACTAGGGGATGTAGATTTAAGATGAGAGGAGAAAACAATAAAGGAGATGTGCGGGGCAAGTTTTTTACGCAGAGGGTAGTGAGTGTCTGGAATTCGCTGCCAGAGGAGGTGGTGGAAGCAGGTACGATAGTGGTGTTTAAGAGGCAGCTTGACAAATACATGAATAGGATGGGAATAGAGGGATACGGACCCCGGAAGTGCAAGATGTTTTAGTTGACGGGCAATATGATCAGCGCAGGCTTGGAGGGCCGAAGAGCCTGTTCCTGTGCTGTACTTTTCTTTGTTCTCTTTGTTTCTTCTTTGTTAATTGAAAATAAGGCTATTGGGAAGAAAGTAATAATCTTGACTGATTCCTTTCCTTTGGGTGGCAGTTGTTTAGACTCAGTATACCCAGCTACATGTCCTTGAGTCTGACTCCCTCCAGCTGAAGTTGATCAGGAGGTATGTCTGATCCCTAACAAACCCCAAAATTTAGACCAGGATTGTAATGCAGCACACGACCAAAGCTATTTCCTGTGTGACTCTGGCATAGACTCAATGGGCCAATTGGGCCTCTTTTTGGCAGCATCAAAGAATCACCAAATTCTTACAACACAGGACATAAGAACATAAGAAATAGGAGCAGGAGTAGGCCATTCAGCCCCTCAAGCCTGCCCCACCATTCAATAAGATCATGGCTGATCTGCCCCAGACCTTACCTCCTCCTTCTTGCCAGCTCCTCCTATCCCTCAACTCCCTAATATTTCAAAAATCTACCTCCTCTTTAAATAGTGATTTAGCCTCCATGACTCTGAGATAGAGAATTCCAGACATTCGCTACCCTCAGAGAAGAAATTCCTTCATATCTCAGTTTTAAAATTAGTGCCCCCTTATTCGATAAATATGTCCCCTAGTTTGAGATTACCCCACTAGTGGAAACATCTTCTCAATATCTACCCTGTCAAGCCCCCTCAGCATCTTGTATGTTTCAACAAGATCACCCCTCATTCTTCTAAACTCTAATGAATAAAGGCCCAACCTTTGTAGCTGTTCTTGATAAGTCAACCCCTTCATCCCAGGAGTCAGCCTCGTGACTCTCTTTTGAACTGCCTCCAATGCCAATACATCCTTTGAATACGGGGACCAAAACTGTACACAGTCCTCACCAACACCCTGTACAGTTGTAACAAGACTTCTCTATTTTTAAACTCCAACCCCCTAGCAATACAGGCCAAAATTCCATTTGCCTTCTTAATTACTTGCTGCACCTGCATGCTAACTTATTGTGTTTCATACACAAGAACACCCAGATCCCTCTGTGCTGCACTTTTTTGGATTTAAGTAATAGTCTGCCTTTTGACTCTTCCTACCAAAGTGCGTGACCTCACGCTTCCCAACATTAAACTCCAACTGCCAAGTTTTTGCCCATTCACTCAACCTGCCTATATCCCCTTGCAGATTCTTTACGGCCTCATCACAACAAGCCCTCCCGCCTACTTTTGTATCCTCAGCAAATTTGGATACGTTACGCTCTGCCCCCTCCTCCAAGTCATCAATATAGATAGTAAATAATTGAGGCCCTTGGACTGATCCTTGTGGCACTCTACTAGTTATGTCTATCCAACCATGAAAAAGGCTCATTAATCCCAACTCTCTTCTGTGTGTTAACCAATCCTCAATCCATGCTAATACATTACCCCCAAAACTGTAAGCTCTATCTTGTGCAATAAACTTTTAGGTGGCACCTTATCGAATGCCTTCTGGGAATTCAAATACACGACATCTACCGGTTCCCCTTTATCAACTCTGCTTGTTATATCCTCAAAGAACTCTAGCAAATTAGTCGAACATGATTTCCCTTTCACAAAACCATGTTGACTCTGTTTGATTGCGTTAAACTTTTCTAAATGTCCTGCTATTTCTTCCTTAACAATGGACTCTAGCACTTTCCCAATGACAGATGTTAGGCTGACTGGCCTATAGTTTCCTGCTTTTTGTCTCCCTCCCTTCTTGAACAGGGGCATCACATAAGCAGTTTTCCAATCCACTGAGACCCTCCTGGAATCGAGTGAGTTCTGGAATATTTCGACCAATGCCTCCACTATCTCTGCTGCCACTTCCTTTAAAACCCTTGGATACAGGCCATCAATTCCTGGTGATTTGTCTGCCTTTAGTTCCATTGGGTTGTCAAATATTTTGTTCCTCGTGGTAGAGACTGTTATAAGATCTTTCCTCCCATTAGCTCCTTGCTTATCTGATATCTTTGGAAGGTTTATAGTGTCCTCCACCATGAAGACTGATGCAAAATATTGGTTTAAATTATCTGCCACTTGCCTATTCCCCATTATAAATTCTCCAGTCACATCCTCCAAGGGTCCCATGCTCACGTTAGCTACTCTCTTTCTTTTTATATACCCGTAGAAGCTCTTGTTGTTTGTTTTTATATTTCTTGCCAATTTACGTTCATAATCAATTTTCTCCCTCTTTATTAGCTTTTTAGTCATCTGCTGCTGGTTCCTAAAAAATTCCCAATCCTCGGGCCTATCACTAATTTTTTTCACTTTGTGTGCCTTACTTTTTGATTGGATATTCTCCTTGACCGCCTTTGTTAACCACAGGTGGTTCATCCTTCTCATTGAGTCCTTCTTTTTGACTGGGATAAAGTTTTGCCAAGCGTTATGAAGTATTTGCTATAACGTCTGCCACTGCTCATCCACTGACCTTCCAAGCTCTTTTTAGACAACTCTTTCTTCATACCTCTGTTATTGCCCTTATTTAAGTTGAGGACACTGGTTTGAGACCCGAGTGGCTCACCCTCAATCTGAATTTGAAATTCTACCATGTTGTAATTGCTACCCACTAGACGATACTTAACTACGAGATCTCTTATTAATCCCAACTCATTACACATTATTATATCTAAAATAGCCTGTTCCCAGGAAGCTTCTGCAACATATTGCTCTAAGGAGGCGGCCATTTGGCCCATTGTGCCTGTGCTGGATCTCCGAAGGATAAACTTGCCTCGTGCCAATGCATTCTCCTGGCAACCCTGCACATTCTTCTTTTTAACATAACAATCAAATTCTGTTTTGAATGCCTTTATTGAATCTCAGATACACCTGAGATACACTCTCAGGTATCGCATTCCATCCCAAAATGGTTTTCCTCATGTTGCTGTTGCTTCTTTTGCCAATGATCTTAAACCTGTGCCCTCTGGTTCTCGATCCTTCCACCGTTGGGAGCAGTTTCTCTCTATCTATTCTGCCCAGACCCCTCACGATTTTTAATACCTTGATGACTCTGTGGCTGGGATTTTATGCTCACCCCACCCATCCCGCTGGCCAGTGGGTGGGGGTGGTGCATACAATTGAGTGAATTAAGTGGGATGATGGGGGCAAGAGACCCTTAAGTGGTGGGTTAGCTTCTGATACGATGCTCGCCCAGCAAACCTCCCGATCTTACACCCCAAACCCTCTACCAGCCCATTCCTGATGGAGAGTTTTCCAGCTGATTCCCATTGACTTCAATTTTATAGAAGTTCTTTTCTGCCAAACTCAGTAAAATTCTGCTTTAATGTCAAAGGGAGTCACTCTCACCTTACCTCTGGAACTCAGCTCATTTGTCCTGGTTCGGACCAAGGTTACAAAGAGCCAAGAGGTTCTGATGGAACTCAAACTGAGCATTGGTAAGCTGGTTATTGCTGTGTAAGTGCCATTTGATAGCACTGTTGACAACCCCTTCCATCACTTTGCTTATGATAGACAGTAGACCGATAGGGTGGTAATTGGTCGGATTTGATTCTCTTCCTGGGCAATTTTCCACATTGCCGGTAGGTGCCACTGTTGTAGCTGTACTGGAGCAGTGAAGATAGGGGTGCTTTGCCTAATGCATGCTGCCTCCACTGTTTAACTTGCATGTAATCCTGTGTGGTAGCTTCACCAGGTTGGCACCTGATAATTGGCTCTGCCTTTCTTTGGATGTGAGGAGGCTTCTGGCGAACATTAAGACCAGCATAGCCTGGTTGGGCCCAATGGCCTGTATCTATGCTATACATTCTACGGGATATGTTATAAAGATTTTATTGTGTAGCAGTACATTCTTTACCAACAAACTCCAACCTCACTGTGCCTGAACTGCTGCATGTTTCCAGAATTTTCTATCAGCATTTCAGATTTCCAGCCTCTGCAGTATTTAGCTTTTGTTCCATCTTCATCCCTTTGGCTGGAATGCATGAACCAGTTACCTAATTGTTACATTATCTGATACTCATTGTTGAGGTGATGGTCTTAATTGCATTAGCTTGGCTCAATTGATAATGGCTAATCTCGGAGGCAGAAGGTTTCAGTTTTGAGCCCCAAAAACCTAACCCTCTTGACATTTCTGCATGGTGCTGAGGGAAAGTGACATTATTAGATGTACCCTCTTTCAAACGAGATATTAAGTTAGTCACCCTGTTTGTGAAGTAAAGGTGCTGTTTGTAGAACAGCAAGTTGTTCTGTTCTATAACCTTCCTTCAACCAATGCCACCAAAGTATATTACACAGACATTCATTTGCTGTTGTGGGAGCTTGCAATGCGCAAATTGGTTGCACTGTCTGTCTGCACAGCCGAGTGACTGAAGTAGCAATGCTGCACACGGTAGCCCGTTCAAATCATAAGAGTTGGCTGAGAGTATTGAGATTAGCTCTTGTCTGTGAGCCGCCACCTTTGATTTAGCTCAGCATTCAGTGTTTTGCACTGATAATGTCAAGCACCTTCTGGAACACAGGAATATGAGGAGGTCCTCAGTCCTTTCTGTCAAACAATGAGATCAGGGTTGATTTGTATCCACACCCCATCCACCTCCCTTGACTCCCTCAGCCAGCAAAATTATATCAATTTTCAATTCATCATTTGAACAGGCACTTTTCAGAGTTGCACACTTCTACCATTCAAACCACCTTAATTTGTTGCTTTATCAGGTGTCTCTCCAACTTTCCCCTGCGGGTTTTACAATCAGGATGTGGATTGTATTACAAGCCCTCAGTACGTTTTGATTCTTGACAAGCTTGGGAAGTTCCAGTGCAAACGAAACAAGATAATCCCTAATTAATGTTCCAAGAAAATTCCCACTGACTGAAGGTTTACTGAAGTGCAGACAAACTGCATGATTAAACAATAAACTGCAGACGTGCAGAGTCAGCAAATCGCTACTTCAGTTTCAAATCATGCAATCTGAATTTTGGATCTGGGTGACTTGATGCTCATTTTATTTAGAGTGAATTCAGGATTGTTGTTTGAAAAGATAAAGCTGGATTCATGTGAACTATGTTATCAAATGTTACACCTGGAGCCCTGAACCCACACCTGGAGCCCTGAACCCACACCTGGAGCCCTGAACCCACACCTGGAGCCCTGCACCCACATCTGGAGCCCTGCACCTTCACCTGGAGCCCTGCACCCACACCTGGAGCCCTGCACCCAAACCTGGAGCCCTGCAACAACACCTGGAGCCCTGCACCCACACCTGGAGCCCTGCAACAACACCTGGAGCCCTGCACCTTCACCTGGAGCCCTGCACCTTCACCTGGAGCCCTGCACCCACATCTGGAGCCTTGCACCCGCACCTGGAGCCCTGCACGCACATCTGGAGCCCTGTACCCACATCTGGAGCCCTGTACCCACACCTGGAGCCCTGCACCCGCACCTGGAGCCCTGCACCCACATCTGGAGCCCTGCACCCACACCTGGAGCCCTGCACCTGCACCTGGAGCCCTGCACGCACACCTGGAGCCCTGCACCCACACCTGGAGCCCTGCACCTGCACCTGGAGCCCTGCACCCTCACCTGGAGCCCTGCACCTGCATCTGGAGCCCTGCACCCGCACCTGGAGCCCTGCACCCTCACCTGGAGCCCTGCACCTGCATCTGGAGCCCTGCACCCTCACCTGGAGCCCTGCACCCACACCTGGAGCCCTGCACCCTCACCTGGAGCTCTGCACCCACACCTGGAGCCCTGCACCCTCACCTGGAGCTCTGCACCCACACCTGGAGCTCTGCACCCACACCTGGAGCTCTGCACCCACACCTGGAGCTCTGCACCCACACCTGGAGCCCTGCACCCACATCTGGAGCCCTGCACCCACACCTGGAGCCCAGCACCTGCACCTGGAGCCCTGCACCCTCACCTGGAGCCCTGCACCTGCATCTGGAGCCCTGCACCCGCACCTGGAGCCCTGCACCTGCACTTGGAGCCCTGCACCCTCACCTGGAGCTCTGCACCCACACCTGGAGCTCTGCACCCACACCTGGAGCCCTGCACCCACACCTGGAGCTCTGCACCCACACCTGGAGCCCTGCACCCTCGCCTGGAGCTCTGCACCCACACCTGGAGCTCTGCACCCACACCTGGAGCCCTGCACCCACACCTGGAGCTCTGCACCCACACCTGGAGCCCTGCACCCACACCTGGAGCCCTGCACCTGCACCTGGAGCCCTGCACCCTCACCTGGAGCTCTGCACCCACACCTGGAGCCCTGCACCCTCACCTGGAGCCCTGCACCCGCACCTGGAGCCCTGCACCCACATCTGGAGCCCTGCACCCACACCTGGAGCCCTGCACCTGCACCTGGAGCCCTGCACGCACACCTGGAGCCCTGCACCCACACCTGGAGCCCTGCACCTGCACTTGGAGCCCTGCACCCTCACCTGGAGCCCTGCACCTGCATCTGGAGCCCTGCACCCACACCTGGAGCCCTGCACCTGCACTTGGAGCCCTGCACCCTCACCTGGAGCCCTGCACCTGCATCTGGAGCCCTGCACCCGCACCTGGAGCCCTGCACCTGCACCTGGAGCCCTGCACCCTCACCTGGAGCTCTGCACCCACACCTGGAGCTCTGCACCCACACCTGGAGCCCTGCACCCACACCTGGAGCTCTGCACCCACACCTGGAGCCCTGCACCCTCACCTGGAGCTCTGCACCCACACCTGGAGCTCTGCACCCACACCTGGAGCCCTGCACCCACACCTGGAGCTCTGCACCCACACCTGGAGCCCTGCACCCACACCTGGAGCCCTGCACCTGCACCTGGAGCCCTGCACCCACACCTGGAGCTCTGCACCCACACCTGGAGCCCTGCACCCACACCTGGAGCCCTGCACCTGCACCTGGAGCCCTGCACCTGCACCTGGAGCCCTGCATCCGCACCTGGAGCCCTGCACCCGCACCTGGAGCCCTGCACCCGCACCTGGAGCCCTGCACCTGCACCTGGAGCTCTGCACCCACACCTGGAGCCCTGAACCCACACCTGGAGCCCTGCACCCACACCTGGAGCTCTGCACCCACACCTGGAGCCCTGCACCCTCACCTGGAGCTCTGCACCCTCACCTGGAGCCCTGAACCCACACCTGGAGCCCTGCACCCACACCTGGAGCCCTGCACCCACACCTGGAGCCCTGCACCCACACCTGGAGCCCTGCACCCGCACCTGGAGCCCTGCACCCACACCTGGAGCTCTGCACCCACACCTGGAGCTCTGCACCCACACCTGGAGCTCTGCACCCTCACCTGGAGCCCTGTTTTCTGCTTTGTTCCTCTGTCATGCTGGGTGATGGATTGCAAGAACAGCTCCTGGTTTGAAGAACCTTAGTTGCTTTATTTAAAGGAGTTGGGTCTATTTATTTTATGGCAGTGGAGACATGGAGGTGATCCAACAGACATATAGAAAGTAAAGTGACTGGACTACAGGCCCCTTGATCATCTATTTGATGGCATGGGCTATGTACAAGGAGCCATACACTTAAACCTGAACACAATGGAAATAAAAATGGGGACAGATTCAAAACAGCTGCCGATTTGCTGTGACTCGATTTACACTATTGCACAAAGCCATGATCTGGCCCAAGAATTGCTGACATGGTGGGGCTGATTCTGCCAACCCACACTGGGGATGAGGCCTATAGGCATAGTCAGGGGTCCACAAAGCAATGTGAAGTGAGAGATGGGAGCAGAGTGCTTCCACCACATATGCAAAGAAGAGTTGGCTGGCTTTCTCACTTATCTGGAATAGCGTGTCAGGGTAGAAATGTTAATTGTATCCATTGAGGCTAAGGTGGAGGGCATTACTTGGATGGTTACTTGAGCGCATATAGAGAGACATTTACTTATGCTGGAGTCAGGAGATATATACCTGTAATGTTTCACTGTGAATAAATGTATTCACAGCAGGGATTGGGTTTCTTCCTTCACCAGGCTGTCTGTCAAGAATAGAACAAGATAGACTCTGCAGTGAGAGGCAGTCACAACCAACTCACTGATATCTATAAAAAAAATACCTATTTTCTTGAAACACTCTTTACATGCAGCACTTGCCCATTAAGAGTTTTATGCAGCATTAGAATTTAGTTTGGGGATTATTATCCTATTTGAAGAAGGGCCCTTCAGCCAAAAGAAACGTGTGAAAAACATTGATCTAAATGTCATCTTATGAAAAGAGTAAGTTAAGCCTTTGAATGGTACACATCAAACGTGAACCTTTCCTGCTCTTTATATTTTCCTCTTAAAACCTGCTTGCTTTCCATTTTGCCCTGGAATAGCTGACATGGCTATATAAACACCACAAGCTGCTAATAAAATGATTCGGAAAGCTTGTACACGCAGAGTGGGCACTGGCAGTTAATTCCTAGAATGTGTGACAAATAATTCATGAGCAACAGTGTCCTGCTCTGCTCATCAACCAAACATTGTCGCATTCTGTTAGTGCAATGCACTAACGAGACTCACAGGCTGAGATGCAGCTCACCAGTTTATCAACCTGGGGACAGGAGTAGGCCATTCAGTCCATTGAGCCTGCTCCACCATTCTGTACACAATCATGGCTGATCATCCACTTCAATGCCTTTTCCCTCACATTATCCCCATATTCCTTTGTCACGGGTATACAGAAATCTCCACGTTAAACAGACTCAATAACTGAGCTCCGCAGCAGCCCACTGGGGTAGGAATTCTAAAGATTCACAACCCACCTAAGTAAAGAGAATTTCTCTTCAGCTCAGTCCTAACTGGCCCCCGGGCTTGGATTTGCCTGCCACGCCATGACTTCAGCGCTTCCTCTCTCCGGGTGTCATATTTAAGGTGCACTCCAGCACAGCCTACTTCATGTCTACAGACCAGGACTGCTCCAGGCGACAGATGGCCCAAAAAGCACCCACGCCTAGACCTTGGGAGTTGGAGAGGCAACAGCAGTCAGCAGCTTGGAACCGAGCTGTGCCGAGTTTGAAATGAGAGTGGAGGGGGGGAGGGGGGATGGGGGAGGGGGGGCGGGGTGGGAGGATGGGGGAGAAGGGGGGAGGGGGCAGAGGAGAGGGGAGGGGAGGAGGGGGAGGGGGAGGGGGAGGGGGGAGAGGGAGGGAGGGGGAGGGGGAATGGGAGGGGGGGAGGGGGAGGGGAGGGGAGGGGAGGAGGGGGAGGGGGAGGAGGGAGACAAATAGTGACGTCACCGGAAAACCTCAAGTTCATTGGTTGGTAAGGAACTGCTGTTAGGGACTATCTCTAAATTGCTGCAAATTAGAAAAGCGCTTTATATATTTTTAAAGAAGTAACTACACTTGTATCTAAGTGAGAAACACCAGGAATAAGGGAAAGTCAGGGCCAGAATAATAAAGTAATATAAGTAAACCAAAGTAAAACAAAGTTAAGGCCTGGCAGGGCAGCTCAGTCGAATGAAATATGTGTCCTGTAATATGTGCAAAGTCAGGGGTGCTGCTGGTGTCCGAGCTGACCACATGTGCAGCAAGTGTTGTCAGCTGCAGAACCTTGAGCTCTGGGTTTCAGAGCTCGAGCGGCGGCTGGAGTCAATGTGGCGCACCCACGAGGCTGAGAGCTATGTGGACAGCACGTTCAGAGAGGTGGTCACCCTGCAGCTTCGGAGCCTGGAGACAGAAAATGCATGGGTGACTGCCAGGCAGTCCAAGAGAACAAGGCAGGCAGGACAGGCGTCCCCTGGGGCCCCGCTCACAAATCAATTTTCTGTCTTGGAACTGGTGAGGGCGGTGTTTCCTCAGGAGTGTACTCAGAGCCAAGATTGGGGCACCATGAGTGGCCCAGCCATACAGGAGGAGAGGAAGGAGAAAGGAAGGACTATATTGATAGGGGATTCATTAGTTAGGGGAGCAGACTGGCGTTCTGCGGCTGTAGACATGACCCCAGGATGGTATGTTGCCTCCCTAGTGCCAGGGTCAAGGAGGTCAGAGCGGCTTTCTTCTGGGGAGTGTGAACAGCCAGAGGTCGTGGTCCACATTGGTACCAATGACTTAGTTAGGAAGGGGGATATGGTTCTGTGATTAGAATTTAGGGAGCTAGGTAGAAAATGAGCGAGCAGGACCTCAAATGTAGTAATCTCCGGATTACCCCCAGTGCCACGTGCCAGTGAGTACAGAAATAAGAGAACATGGCAGATGAATGCTTGGCTGGAAAGATGGTGCGGGGGGTGAGGGAGGGCTTCAGATTCCTGGGACACTGGTTCTGGGGGAGATGTCACTTGTACAAGCCGGACAGGTTACACCTGAACAGAGCTGGGCCAGAGTTCTTTGTGGGGCGCTTTGCTAGTGCTGTTGGGAGGACTTTAAACTAACTCTGCCAGGGTGTGGGAACCAGGACTGAATATTAGAGAGGAATACCAGGGTGCACAAAATACTGGGAGAGATGAATATCACTAGTATAGAGAATAGTAAGTTAATAGGTGGAATGCGAGTAAGAAAGACATGAAGTCTAAATCAGGATTACTATATATGTATGTGAATGCACGGAGTATAGTAAACAAGATTGGGGATTTATAGGCACAGATTGCCATGTGGAAATATGATGTTGTGGAGGAATGAAGTCCACATGGGGATGTCAACAGTGGCGGGTTCAGATGGTGGGGATAGGAGGGCTGGAATGTCCACCACAATTACAATGGGATCTAAGGCTACTGGGGGAGGCTGGAGAATAACTGGAGGGAGATCTACCTGTATATTGTGAGCTTCCAGGAGAATGGGAGGGATCCGAGCACTGACAGGGGAAGGATCGAAACTGGTCTCAATATAAAAATTTGGCACCATCATCTGAAACCATGAAGTAATGGCATAGTTTGAAATTGAAACTGGGAAAGAATCTGCACGGTGGGGGCCTGAGGCAGAGTGTGAGGAGCCCACAGCTGGGTGAAGGGACCCTTTCCGGGGACACCCTCAAACTGCTTAGAGTCTCAGCGTTGAAATAGAGGCAGAGCTGAGAGAAAAGAGGAAGACTTCCTTGAGAAGGTGCAACTGGAGCCATTGCCTTTAGGTGCTCTTTAACGAGAGACTGCAGGAGTCATTGTCTTCACAGTACAATTGCTCCATTTGAGCATTAACAGAGAGGAAAGTGATAATGGATAATGCAGGCAACTGTTAAGGAGGATCAGCTGCAGCATATCTGCCAGAACATCAGTGAAAGCCTCTAATGTGCCTTCTCTAATTGTATGGACCAGAGGCGAAATGGCATCCAGTCATTGCTGAAGTGCAAAGTTAACCTTAATCAGTATACCAGATCTGAGATCGCAAGAGTGCCTTTGGTAAGGTGGTACATCTCATGAATGTCACCAAACCTCTTCCAATCTCTGTGGGATTGAGATCTCAAGGATCAGGTTTGGCATCTTGGTCACCTAGATCTGTGAGTTGGCACCTCAGCTACAAGGCCGTATCAGCGTAAAGCTGATAGTTCAGATGCAGTTCTAGGGTATGACATTATCTTCCAGTTTGCAAGTGGGAAGTATACTATATTTGCCCAGTTTTCATTAATCTGTTGCATCTGAGCCACAAGGTGAAGGGGATTGAATTAGGGAGCCTGGGCTCAATGCTGCCTTCTTGACGGCAGTGATCCAATTGAGGAGAAGGAGAAGGGCCCGGCCCTGAATGGTGCAGCTTTGTGAGAAGGCCCACCAGAGGCCCATGGTCCAGGGGAGTCCCAGCAAGAATAAAGGATGGGAAGGTTAGACTCATCCCATGGCAGCAACTTGCATAACCAAGTATCTACTGAAATAGACTTTGTTATCTGGAGGTGAGCAACAGACAATACCGTGTACGTCTGTGCTTGTCAAGAGAAAGGGTGGATCAATATCTGCCATATTCCACAGGAGGTTCTAATGCCCCATCGCCTGGGAGGACATACCCCTCCAGTCATCCTGAGGATCACTACTATGCTCAATTTATTCTCCTGGGGATCATTCCAGGGATCTGCAGGGGATCTATATGACATGCCACAGTCCTCAGCACATAAGTGTATCAAGGAGGTGACAGATATCCTCTACTGTAAGGCCCATCATTAAATGAAGTTCGCACTCGATGAAGTTACCCAGGCTGCTAGATTTCTGGGGTTTGCAGCTATCTCAGGCCTCCCTAGAGTACAGATTGCAATCGATTACGTAAAAGTAGGGAAGGATTTTCACGGAGTGCAGGCCCAGGATTGGCCTGGAAACAGGCTACTACCTGCGATCAGCCCCGAGCGTGATTTCATGCTGAATGATGACCGATTAATAACCAGCCAGAGTGAAAGATGCACTGAGAAGCTCAGCGCTGCCGGGGAGGGGGGAGGAGAGCGAGCGCAAAAGTCAGAGAGCAGCCTCAAGGAGCTGCCTCATGGAGCTGCCTCATGGAGCTGCCTCGAGGAGCTGCCTCATGGAGCTGCCTCAAGGAGCTGCCTCATGTTGCCTCATGGAGCTGCCTCATGGAGCTGCCTCATGGATCTGCCTCATGTTGCCTCATGGAGCTGCCTCATGGATCTGCCTCATGGATCTGCCTCATGTTGCCTCATGGAGCTGCCTCATGGAGCTGCCTCGAGGAGCTGCCTCATGTTGCCTCATGGAGCTGCCTCATGGAGCTGCCTCATGGAGCTGCCTCGAGGAGCTGCCTCATGGAGCTGCCTCATGGAGCTGCCTCGAGGAGCTGCCTCATGGAGCTGCCTCATGGAGCTGCCTCATGGATCTGCCTCATGGATCTGCCTCATGGAGCTGCCTCATGGAGCTGCCTCGAGGAGCTGCCTCATGGAGCTGCCTCATGGAGCTGCCTCGAGGAGCTGCCTCATGGAGCTGCCTCATGGAGCTGCCTCATGGAGTTGCCTCATGGAGCTGCCTCATGGATCTGCCTCATGGATCTGCCTCATGGATCTGCCTCATGGAGCTGCCTCATGGAGCTGCCTCATGGAGCTGCCTCGAGGAGCTGCCTCATGGAGCTGCCTCGAGGAGCTGCCTCATGGAGCTGCCTCATGGAGCTGCCTCGAGGAGCTGCCTCATGGAGCTGCCTCATGGAGCTGCCTCAAGGAGCTGACTCATGGAGCTGCCTCATGGAGCTGCCTCATGGAGCTGCCTCATGGAGCTGCCTCATGGATCTGCCTCGAGGAGCTGCCTCATGGATCTGCCTCATGTTGCCTCATGGAGCTGCCTCATGGAGCTGCCTCGAGGAGCTGCCTCAAGGAGCTGCCTCATGGAGCTGCCTCATGTTGCCTCATGGAGCTGCCTCATGTTGCCTCATGGAGCTGCCTCATGGAGCTGCCTCATGGAGCTGCCTCATGGAGCTGCCTCATGGAGCTGCCTCATGGAGCTGCCTCATGTTGCCTCATGGAGCTGCCTCATGTTGCCTCATGGAGTTGCCTCATGGAGCTGCCTCATGGAGCTGCCTCATGTTGCCTCATGGAGCTGCCTCATGTTGCCTCATGGAGCTGCCTCATGGAGCTGCCTCATGGAGCTGCCTCATGGAGCTGCCTCATGTTGCCTCATGGAGCTGCCTCATGGAGCTGCCTCATGGATCTGCCTCATGGAGCTGCCTCATGGAGCTGCCTCGAGGAGCTGCCTCATGGATCTGCCTCATGGAGCTGCCTCATGGATCTGCCTCATGGATCTGCCTCGAGGAGCTGCCTCGAGGAGCTGCCTCATGGATCTGCCTCATGGAGCTGCCTCATGGAGCTGCCTCATGGAGCTGCCTCGAGGAGCTGCCTCATGGAGCTGCCTCATGGAGCTGCCTCATGGAGCTGCCTCATGGAGCTGCCTCATGGATCTGCCTCGAGGAGCTGCCTCATGGATCTGCCTCATGTTGCCTCATGGAGCTGCCTCATGGAGCTGCCTCGAGGAGCTGCCTCAAGGAGCTGCCTCATGGAGCTGCCTCATGTTGCCTCATGGAGCTGCCTCATGTTGCCTCATGGAGCTGCCTCATGGAGCTGCCTCATGGAGCTGCCTCATGGAGCTGCCTCATGGAGCTGCCTCATGGAGCTGCCTCATGTTGCCTCATGGAGCTGCCTCATGGAGCTGCCTCGAGGAGCTGCCTCAAGGAGCTGCCTCATGGAGCTGCCTCATGTTGCCTCATGGAGCTGCCTCATGTTGCCTCATGGAGTTGCCTCATGGAGCTGCCTCATGGAGCTGCCTCATGTTGCCTCATGGAGCTGCCTCATGTTGCCTCATGGAGCTGCCTCATGGAGCTGCCTCATGGAGCTGCCTCATGGAGCTGCCTCATGTTGCCTCATGGAGCTGCCTCATGGAGCTGCCTCATGGATCTGCCTCATGGAGCTGCCTCATGGATCTGCCTCATGGATCTGCCTCGAGGAGCTGCCTCGAGGAGCTGCCTCATGGATCTGCCTCATGGAGCTGCCTCATGGAGCTGCCTCATGGAGCTGCCTCATGGAGCTGCCTCAAGGAGCTGCCTCATGGAGCTGCCTCATGGATCTGCCTCGAGGAGCTGCCTCGAGGAGCTGCCTCGAGGAGCTGCCTCATGGAGCTGCCTCATGGAGCTGCCTCATGTTGCCTCATGGAGTTGCCTCATGGAGCTGCCTCATGGAGCTGCCTCAAGGAGCTGCCTCATGGAGCTGCCTCATGTTGCCTCATGGAGCTGCCTCATGTTGCCTCATGGAGTTGCCTCATGGAGCTGCCTCATGGAGCTGCCTCATGGAGCTGCCTCATGGATCTGCCTCATGGAGCTGCCTCGAGGAGCTGCCTCGAGGAGCTGCCTCATGGAGCTGCCTCATGGAGCTGCCTCATGGAGCTGCCTCATGGATCTGCCTCGAGGAGCTGCCTCGAGGAGCTGCCTCGAGGAGCTGCCTCATGGAGCTGCCTCATGGAGCTGCCTCGAGGAGCTGCCTCATGGAGCTGCCTCATGGAGCTGCCTCATGGAGCTGAAGAATTTTACAGTAAAAGTTAAAGTTTTTGAAAATCAGAAAAACATGTCCCCATGTACGACTCACACACACGAACTGAAACATGATAAAAATATTTTAATTACTTTACTTAATGTCAGAAACCTCATCCCGCCCATGGATGAGGTTCCCTGGAAAATCCATAGGCCTTGTGGCCTATTCGCCCGCCTGCCAATGGTCAGATTGGGCAGGCAGCGGAAAATGACAGTTAATCGAAACTTTAATGGTCTTAATAGGCCTAATGGTCAGCGGCTGCGCTGCCGACTCTTGTGCATGCCCACTGGCTGAAATTTCACACAAGTGCACAATGACATTGGGATGCTTGCCTGACATCATCCCATCGATCGGGTCAGCAGGATGTAAAGTTCTGCCCGTGGTTTTGAGAGCTCCATGGCAACAGTCCTGATGTACGTTAACAGGAAAAAGTTCCACTCCCTGAACTTTCAACTGGTGTTCAGTCATCAGAAGCAGATCATGCAGGTTTGTGCCAGGTACCCTGGGAGTTCCCATGGCTCAATCATCCTGAGTCACTCCCGGGTGCTTCACATATTCAATGGGCCTCAGTGGTTACAGGGAGGTTGCTCAGGGATAAGGGGTACCCAGTCAAACCACGGCTCATGACACCCGTGCATCGTCCTCAGAGTGCCTCAGAGATACAACTTGGCACGTGAGACCACACAATCTATCATCGAGCAGATCATTGGCATCCTGAAGATAGGCTTCCAATGTTTGGACCGCTCAGGTGGGAGTCTGCCATATGCCTCACAGACAGTGTCCCACATGATAATGGCCTGTTGTACCCTTCACTACCTGGTGCTTCCTTGCCAGAGGGAGACATGGAGGAGGCTGAGAGCTCCTGGGACGATGAAGAACAGGAAGGGCAAGAAACTGAAGAGGGAGATGAGAGTCAACTTCCACGTGATGATGCATGATGCTGAAGACATGTCCATGCCACGCTGACAGCCACAAGATTCCCGGAGGAGTAAGATGCAGGCAATAGGACTCAGCCACATTCCTTTTGTCTCTTAGTCCCATGCCAGAGCACTGAAAATCCTTTACAATCTGTAACATCGAGAGCGGATTCAGCATTCGAACATGCACCTTCAACCCTCATGATTCACCAGGTCCTAATCTTTACAAAAGGTCAGCGGTGAATCCTCTGGGGAGTGAAAGCCGGCACAGCAGCTCAAACAAGGACTTGATGCAGTCGTCACCACCTTAATGAGAAACTTTCAGCAGACACTGAGGTTCACGCATGGCTGGAGAGACCATCATGGATGGAGCTCTTGTGCTTTGGCAGTGCCAATGAAAGCAGCTTCTCATTATGAGAAACAATGACAGGTGCCCGAAGCCGGTGACGACGCCGATTTCCATGTTGTCTTGTAAGGAGTAGAGTCGCTGACACATTTTGCAAACACTTCCAATAAGGAGTTTCAACACATCTCCCTGACATAACACAAGGGTCATGTAACTATCACGAGTAAGGTACACATCACATGAATGTGAGACTCACAAAAGGAGACCATCGCTGAGTGGGAGGGAGCATGGCAAACCCTGGCAATAAGAGGGCACATAGGTATCTGCACGGCACTTTCAAATGAGATCATTCTCATGAACAGCAAATGTATTTACAAAGGTGTATGATATATACAGGGATTGAATACCTGTGGCCCAGATGTGATGTCAAAGTTTCTTAATTTTATTAAGTCTTCCCCTACTCCTGGGCTCAGCCCTGACATCCAAAGCAGGGGTGGAGGCAGCTTGCTGACAGCTACGCCCTGTTATCTGAGGTGACTTAGGCAGACATCCACTGGAGACCTGAGGCCTGGATGGCCCCAGCCTGATAAGGGTATCCTGCTTAGGGACAGATGCACCCTCCCCGGGCTGACTAGCTGGAGTTGATGGGGTCACGGGCAGAGGGGATTCAGAGTAGCTGAACACCCTTGTAATGTCATGTGTGGAGACCCCCTGGTCTCCCTCTGATGCTCACCCTCCCTGTGGTTGCCTGAGGGCCCTGCCCGGACTCCTTGGGGAAAAGGGTACTCGGGGTAAACCAGGTAATTACAGGCCAGTGAGCCTAACATCCGTGGAAGGGAATCTATTGGAAAAAATTCTGAGAGACAGGGTTAATCTCCACTTGGAGAGGCAGAGATTAATCAGGGTTAGTCAGCATGGCTTTGTCAGAGGGAGACTATGTCTAACAAATTTGATTGAATTTCTCAAGGAGGTGGCTAGGTGTGTAGAAGAGGGGAGTGTAGTTGATGTAGTCTACATAGACTTCAGTAAGGCTTTTGACAAGATCCCGCGTGGGAGAATGGTCAAGAAGGTAAGAGCCCATGGGATCCAGGGCAATATGACAAATTGGATCAAACTTGTCTTAGTGGCAGGGGGCAGAGTGTGATGGTTGAAGGTTGTTTTTGCAATTGGAAGCCTGTGACGAGTGGGGTACCACAGGGATCAGTGCTGGGACCATTTGTACATGTTTGTCCTGTACATCGATGATTTACGTGTGAATAAAAGAGCTATGATCAGTAAGTTCACAGGTGACACGAAAATTGGTGGTGTCGTAAATAGTGAGAAGGAAAGCCTTAGATTACAGGACAATGTAGATGGGCTAGTAAAATGGGCAGACCAGTGGCAAATGGAATTTAATTCTGAGAGGTGTGAGGTGATGCATTTAGGGAGGACTAACACGGCAAGGGAATACACAATGAATAGTAGGACCCTAGGAAGTAGAGAGGGTCAGAGAGGCCTTGGTGTACATAGATAAGGTGGTTAAGAAGGCATATGGGATATTTGCCTTTATTAGTCAAGGTATAGAATATAAGAGAAGGGAGGTTCTTTTATAAAATGCTAGTTAGGCCACAGCTGTGTGCAGTTCTGGTCGCCACACAATAGGAAGGAGGTGATTGCACTGGAGAGGGTGCAGAGGAGATTCACCAGCATGTTGCCTGGGCTGGGGCATTTCAGCTATGAAGAGAGACTGGATAAGCTAGGGTTGTTTTCCTTAGAGCAGGAAAGGCTGAGGGGGGACTTGATAGAGATATACAAATTTATGAAGACCACAGATAGGGTAGATGGAAAGAAACTTTTCCCCTTAGCAGAGGTGTCAATAACCAGGGGGCATAGATTTAAGGTAAGGGGCAGGAGGTTTCGAGGGGATTTGAGGAAAAACCTTTTCACCCTGAGGGTGGTTGGAATCTGAAACACATTGCCTGAGGGGGCGGTAGAGACAGGAACCCTCACAACATTTAAGAAGTCTTTAGATGAGCGCTTGAAACACCATAGCAACAGGGCTACAGGCCAAGTGCTGGGAAATGGGATTAGAAGAAATTGGTGCTTGATGGATAGCATGAACACGATGGGCCAAAGGGCCTGTTTTTGTGCTGTATAACTCTATGGCTCTATGACTCTAAGGGGCACCTGGAGAAAGGCTGGGTTCCTCATCCTTCTCTCGCCTAGCTACTGATTGATCCAACCAATGCCTATAATGATGTGCAGATCTGAGCACAAATCCGGCAGGATCTGCTTGGAAAATGTCTCCAAGGCAGCCACCACCTTTCCCAATGCGATGCTAAGGTGCTCGCATGTTGGAGCTATGACATCAGACAGGACACAGACAGACTCCTCCGACCTTCTGCTGCCTGCTGTTACATCTCCAGATGTCTTCGATGGCCGTTTCCAGAGGCTCATCACCTGACTCAGACTCAGCGGGTGCCTGATCTCCAGCAATCCTCCGAGTTCCAGAGAGCTGGGCTGTCACTGCATCTGACTGCTGTGCCGACATGTGTGTGAGGTGCTCTCCAGGAAGAGACCATGAGCCTAATCTAGAGCTATGACCTACCGCAGCGTGTGCCTCTGTGCTGGTAAAGGGTGCAGGTGGACGCAGTGATGGATCTTCAGCGAGTAGATCCTCATTCTCCTCTGAGGTGGCTGGGGGCTGGAGCTTATATTGGCTCTGCTGGTCTGTCTGGGCCTACTGATGCCTGTAAGAGAGAGAAGATAGGTTTAGTTCATGGACAGGCTGAATAAAACATTGCATGTCACTCACTGAGAGTGACAGGATGTGATCAACTCATGGAGAACTCATCCATACAGGCCGGGAGAAGCCATTCTCGCCTTCCCCACAGGAGCAATCTCTAGCCTACCACCAACACCCCCCACCACCCCCCAACAAACCCCCCCCCCCCCCACCCCCCCCCCGGCTCCCCCCCCTCCCCCCTCCGCCAACTCAGCAGCATCCTCCTTGATCATCTGGAGATCCCAACTATGTTGACTGTCCCTCTCCCAGCCCGGCATCTCTCCCTTTTATCGTGGGCAGGCTTGGCTTGCATGAAGACAAAAGGATGGAATGTGATGAGAAGGGATGGAACAAAGGTTTGGAAGCGTGCGTGCCTCCTGTGTGTGCTGAGCCCTCCATATTAAGGGCTGAGGGTGGAGTTAGTGCTGCATGATGGGTGAGATGCTGGTGATGTTAAAGTGTCTGTGAGATAATCAGCGCTGACATCTCCCCAATAATATTTTGTGAATTCCGAAAGCAGTGTAATCCTTTGAGTGCATGGTGTCATTATGAGAGTGTGAGATGAAGGTTGACTTGCCCTGGTGGAGTGGATGAGATCATTCATCCTCTTCCTGTACTGGATAGCCTTTCTCTGGTGGTTGCCCGATGAGCTGACCTCCCTTGCGACTGCCTCCCAGTGCCAGTGAAGTGAGGTTAGTGGTCTTCCTGGAGCCATCCGTTGGGTGGAGGACAAGCCAATGTTGGTGGACTCCATGGATGAGGGCCTTTAGAGAGTCATTGCTGAACGTTGGTGCAGCCTTCTCAAGAGTTTCCTGAACACAGCAGGAAGTGAATGTGTGTGTGTCTGGGTGCATTTTAAATATGGTGCCCAGACCTTCACCCCATTAGGTAATGGTGGGGCAGATGAATCAGTTCCCGAACCACTTTGTGATTCAGAAAACTACTCACCGATGCATAATTAATGAGCTTCCAAGTATGAAATTGGGAGAGATTTCCTGCCACTCTGACCAGCAGGAAATGCGTTGCAAAACCCATCTACCATGGCACTTAATTTCCAAAATGGAAAATTCCACCCAAAGTCTCAGTTGTGGCACAGTGATTAATTAGCATGCTCTCTCTTTCTTTGTTAAATAGTTTGTGGGTTCAAGCCCCACTCCACAGACTTACTCACCCAGTCCAGGCTGTCATGCCAGTGCAGCGCGGAGTGAGTGCTGAAGTGTCCAAGATGCCATTTTATTTTGGATGAGATGTGAAACTGAGGCCCATCAGCCCTCTCAAATGGATGCAAATGATCCTACGGTCACTATTTCAAAGAAAAGGAGAGTTCTCCCCAATGTCCTGCTCAATATTTGACCCTCAACCTGCATCATTAAAACAGGCAATCTCATTTTCACATTGCTGTTGTGGGAGCTTGCTGTGCACAAATTGGCTGCTGTGCTTCCTAATACAACTGGCTATATTTCAAAAAGTGCTTAACTGTTTGTGAAGCACTTTGGGATATCCCTGTTTGTAAAAGACACAATACAATTCCTTTCTTTCTTTAGAAATGGCTCCACAAAGTGGAGAGCAGAAGGTGCCAGTCAAATTGTACTTGTTGGGTTTTACAATCTCCTGTGGCAGCTGTTAGCTTGCTGCAGACTGGCTGAAATTCACAACAAATTCTTAGAATCTCCACAGATCAATGCATGGTGACGCCTGACAAGGAACACTTCCATTCATGTTTTTAAACAAAGTCGTAAGAAGGAGCAATAAAAGGTAAAAAAAAAATTAATGTTACCTTAATCTCTCCCTGTACTGGCAATTATAATTTTCCAGTGCTTGAAATGTAATGTAAGGTAAAGCACTAAAGGGAAATGTGGCAGAAAATATGTTGCCAATATTGTGCAGGTCTTAATGAATTTAGCATTTAAAAGGACCAAACAAATGAACACATCTCTAGGAAGTTAATGATTAGGAAATAGACTGACAAAGGAAGGAATTTTAAAATGATAAAATGGTCTTTTAACACCAAAAGTTATTTAATGCATGGTTAATATGGAAGACATTTTCCATTAATTCATCTGCTTATTTTGGCTGAGGTGTCTCTTTGAGATTCAGACAATGATGTATTATTCAAATTAGTACGTTCTTAAGTACAAGGGACTTAATTGTCCTATGAGTGGGCGTAAGGGCTCCTTTCGTGATAACTACATGGAAGAGAATCCGAACCATAAGAACAGTATATTTTAAATTCACATATGATAATTTACCATCATTGATAAGCTGAAATGAGCAATTGTAAGTGCTGCAAACTTATGTCGCCTAGCAACTGGTAATGACCCGAATAACTTGGGCTCATCCCACTTTGCTGGTGAATG
Source organism: Carcharodon carcharias (assembly GCF_017639515.1). NCBI lineage: Eukaryota > Metazoa > Chordata > Chondrichthyes > Lamniformes > Lamnidae > Carcharodon > Carcharodon carcharias. The sequence goes on along the minus strand of NC_054475.1, from coordinate 166,117,411 downwards.
TAGAATGATGGTTTGCAAAATCCAGGCCACTTGAAAGACACTTTTCAGGACAAAACAGTTGATGAGTTGGGATTTGGGAAATGTCAAATTCTGAGCATCAAAAAAATCACAGCTAGTGCAGCACCAGAGGAGGCAGAACATAGCAAAGGGTTATATTTTCCTTTCGTTCACAAAATAAATTGGGAAAGATGTTTCATTCTGCTTCATGATTTGCGACCCGCTAATTAAATCGTGGTTTGGTAATGTTTGATTCCTCAGATTGCAATTTAATTAGCAGCAGTGATAAAATATCAGGAAATGCTAAGTATCTGGAACAATAATCCTTGAGTAATTTGCAAGCAGCTAACAAGTTATTTTAACGGTTCAATCAATTTAGTTGTCAGCTTGGCTTGATGGTAGCATTCTCAAAAGGTTGTGTGTTCATACCCTTGCTCCACAACTGCAGCTTATTCTGTCGGCAAACAGGGCTGGTTAAAAGATACAGGTTATAATGCAAATATAGATCGCACCCCAAACCTGAGCAGTTCTTTCCACAGGGCAAAGGAAATTATAAACTGGCACACAGATCATAGCCTCAACTTAACCTGATACCTTTACCTTTACCGATTATATGATGAAAAGACAGACATTTTGCCAAATGCTTTGATAAGGTGTCACATCAAAGTTTATTGAGTAAAAATAAAGCTCATGGTGTAGGGGATAACATATTGGCCTGGATAGAACACTGGCCAGCTAACAGGAAGCAGAGATTAGGCATAAATGAGTCTTTTTCTGGTTGGCAAGATGGTAACAAGTGGTGTGCCACAGGGATCAGTGCTGGGGCCTCAACTTTTTACGATTTCTATCAATGGCTTGAATGAAAGGACCAAAGGTGTGGTTGCTAGATTTGTTGATGACACAAAGATAGGGGTAGGATAATAAAATGTGAAGAGGATATAAGGAGTCTGCAAAGGGATATGGATAGACTAAGTGAGTGGGCAAAGATCTGGCAAGTGGCGTATGATGTGGGAAAATGTGAAATTGTTCATTTTGACAGGAAAAAAAAAGCATATTATCTAAATGGTGAGAGATTGCAGAGCTCTGAGATGCAGAGGGACCTTGGTGTCCTAGTGCATGAATCGCAAAAGGTTAGTATGCAGATACAGCAAGTAATTAGAAAAGCTAATAGAATGTTATTGTTTATTGTGAGGGGAATTGAATACAAAAGTGGAGAGGTTATGCTTCAGTTATATAGGGCTATGGTGAGACCACATCTGGAGTGCTGTGTACAGTATCGGTCTCCTTATTTAAGGAAAGATGTAGTTCAGAGAAAGTTCACTCGACTAATACCTGGATTGGGCGGGTTGTTTGATGAAGAAAAGTTGGACAGGTTAGGCTTGTATCCGCTGGAGTTTAGAAGAGTGGGAGGCGACTTGATTGAAACATATAAGATCATGAGGAGACTTGACAGGGTGGATGTGTAGAGGATGTTTCCCCTTGTGGGAGAATCTAGAACTAGGGGATCACTGCTTAAAAATAAGGGGTCATCCATTTAAGAGAGATATGAAGAGAATTTTTTCTCTCAGAGGGTAGTGAGTCTTTGGAACTCTCTTCCTGAACAGGTGGTGGAAGCAGAGCCTTTGAATATTTTTAAGGCAGAGGTAGATAGGTTCTTGGTAAGCAAGGGGGTGAAAAGTTATCAAGGGTTGGCGGAATGTGGAGTTGAGGCTACAATCAGATCAGCCATAATCTTATTAAATAGCAGAGCAGGCTCGAGGGGCTGAATGGCCTACTCCTGCTCCTAATTCGTATGTTTGTACGTTTGTAAATCCTGAGTGTGCTAATAGCTACAATAACAAATAATTTAAGATAATATGTCAAGCTAGAAGCAATATACACTCATTAGCAGGGACCTGTTCTCAGCAAGCTGAAGGAATATGTTCAAATCTTGTATCTTTTTTAAATTACCCAGCAGCTTGGGGATCCTATGGTTCCCTGTTGCTTTCTCCATGGCAAAGACCAACCAATCAGAGCTGACTTGTGAACCAATCAGCACCTTTTTCTCCTGTGGCATAAATTGTTGTGATTATTTGAAATTTGGTATTCTTGCATTTGCCCTGATGAGTGCAAGATGAGAAGATTCAGCAACATGTCTCTCTTTTCAGCAATATTCAAGTTCTGTGCTTGAAAAGAAGAACATATGAAATAGGAACAACTCTAGACTAAACAGTCCCTCGATTCTATTCTGCTATTTAATGAGTTTATAGCTAATTTTCTATCTCAAACTCACTTCCTCGCCCTGTGCCCATGTCCCTAGGTTTTCTTAGTGTCCAAAAAAAAGTTGATTAGTGTCCACTTCTCCTTTTCTCTGTAATCTCCTTCAGCCCTACAACGCTCTGAGAGCTCTGCAATCCTCCAATCCTGACCTTCTGGAGCTCTCTCACTTTGTCCCATCAATGGTGCCTAAGCCCTTATCTCTGGACTTCCCTCCTTAAAGTGTTCCGTCTCTCCATCTCTCCCTTTTCCCTCAAGGCGCTCAGTAAACATAAGTCTTTGAATAACCTTTTATCGTTAAATTCTCCTTCTTTGTTTGATTATGCTCCTGCGAAGCACCTTGGGATGTTCAAGATGCTATATAAATTCAGGTTGTTGCTGAGATGTAGAGAATGATGTTCAGCAAGGTTCACAGGGTGAGATAGCAAGCACAGAGAAGGAAACAGTAAAATAAGTTGAGATGTCAACCATTACTTTAGAGTTTAATCATACAGCACATTTGTGGTTTTAAAATGTCATTCATTGAATAAAATTCTAACAACGTATGAGTAGTTACATTATACTGGATGCTGATGGATGTAAATGATAAATGATGCACAGATTAGATTAATATATAAGTGGTGCCAAATAAGAATTAGCTAAACAGCCACAAACCCATGCAACCCTTGAATCAGCTGTGCTTCAGTTGGTAGCGCTCTCACCTCTGCATCATAGGCTGTGAGTGAAAGTTCCACTCCAGCTCTCTGAGCACCCAGTCCAACCTAACACATCCAGTACATTACTGAGGGGGCACTGCACTGTTGGAGGTGCTGCCATTCAGGCAAGGACCTGCTATGCACAAATTGCTGCAATCCTTACATTTCAACAGTGACTATGTTTCAAACAGTCCCTCCTTGGTTGTGATGTACTGTAGGATGTTCTGTAATTGTGAAAGACGATATAGAAATGGATTTCTTTTCTTGAACTGTGACAAAAAAATTCATTACTTCAGAACATCTTTTTTAAAGGATGAGTTCTTTTTACTCACAGTCTGCTCATTCATAGCATAATAGAAATTCACTGCACTAAAGCACACATTTATGTAATGACTGAAGATCTCGCAGTATCAACAAATCTGTCAAATGTCGACACTCTCCTGGGTTCTCTCAACCTGACATCTAAAAGAAGGAAGAGATTTTTAATTGGCATTTAGCAGTGGAACTGACACAAAAGTTCAGTCCACAAACGCAGAAATCTGTGGACCTTGGGGACCGGAGGATACTGCCTAGGACCTCTAGACTCTGATTGACATGCTGTTACAATCTGTATGTTTCGAATCACACAGCACAGGCGGAGGTCATTTGGCCCATCATATCTGTGCAGGCACTTTGAATGAGCTATCCAATTTGCCCCATTCACCTGTATCTTTCTCTACACAGTCTTACAATTTTTTTCCCTTTATTATTACACAAAACCCTTTTGAAAATTACTTTGAAATTGTTTCCACCATCCTTTCAGGTAGCACGTTCCAGATCACAACCACTCAATGCATAAAAAAAAAAAATCTCCACATCTCCCTCTGGTTGTTTTGCCAATTATTTTAAATGCCGGTTTCCTCTGGTTACAGGGATGGAGAGAGCACTTGTGCAGAGAATATGGAGTGTTAATCAAATTTACCCATCACTCCATCTCAGCTACCGAACATTGCAACTGCAGTTCAGATTTTAAGTTAGGATGAGCAATGTCACAGGAGATGCAGTAATATGGGGCAAATAATGGGGAAAGGTCAAAAGAACGATTTTGCAATTGGGTGACGAAGGCTCATAATGATCTTGAAAGCCACAGGAGCGGCTGAGAATGGTTTCATTTCAAGTAGCAAGATGTGAAACAGACTGATTTTGGAATCCAGTTTCAGTAATTTGAGACATGATTTGTGATGAACGCAATGTGTTTGGGAGGAACAGGTCACAATGAACTTATAGTTCCTAAAGCTCCCCACCGCTTGGGGTTTTCCTCACCTCATGTCTGGGTCTGTTACAGACCCATTGATAGAGATTAGTGGCTGTGATTAGTCATTAACTCCATTATCATTATTCCATGTATCTAGTGGGATGGTAGGAGATGAATTGGATAGACCTTGGACTTTCAGCATTTGGCAATTTCTATTGTTTTAGCTACTTAACAATAATCACTGCACTCCAAAATTGGTCATGTTCTAAAACACTTTTGCCCAGATTTTCACCACAGCGTCACGGCAAAAATAGCGGAAATGGCCAAAAATGCTAAGCCCCACTCCTGAACATGGTATTTCCTATTTTCGCGGGGCCGGGACTGGAATCGGGCCAGGGTGTGTGCATATGTATTTACAGAGGCAGCTGGGCATTTAAAGCACCAGCTGCTTCCAATGAAGTGGGATTTTGGGAGGCCAGGAGTGTGAAACCTGGAGTGTACAGCTTTGGCTAGGTTAGATCTGGTCTGAACTTGGTGAATTCGTTTGGATAGCCAAGGTATCTCTTTGGAGAGGTAGGGTATTTCCTTGGACCTGGTCCCAGGATACCCTTTGCAGAGGTAAAGCACCCTTTGGGATTATTAAAAGTAAACATTATTGTGCCTAAAAAGTGCATAAACTCATTAGAACTGTAAAGCCGTCAAAGGACTGTCAAAATTCATTGGAACTGTCAAAATTCTTTGGAATTCTCGAAGCTGTCAATGGATTTAACTCTGCTGGAGTTCAAAAAAATCAATGCTTGATATTACATTCTACCCGTTGACATGAGTCTGGGGACTATCATTATAGGATTTGTGCTGCAATGACATTTCACAAGCTTACATTATCACAATGGTGTGCTTGTTAAGTAAGCAGTTTGATATCTAGCTTCAAGTAGTTATAGAATAGGAATGCTTGTATTCATAAGAGATTAATTGAAGGAATTTCTATGTATTGAATTTTATTTTTTATCAATGACAGCAATTTTTTGTTTCAAATTGTGATATCATCAACCTATACATGGCTTTATTTTGTGACAGCATGGTTCCTGAGATTTACCCATGGTAAATACTAGGTGAGTTGACATGGAGGGGATAAGGGCAAAGGGTGGTATATAGGGGGTGCATGGGTTGGTATGAGTAAGAATAGGGGCTATAAAGGGTAATGGGGATGGGGGGACATAGGGCGTAAGAGGGTCCACGGGAATGGGAAGAGGGACATGTGCTGGCATAGGGTATAAGGAGCTATCAGGTTGGATAGAGGGACATGAGTTAGAATAGGTTGGCATGGATGGGTCATAGGCAGTGTGTGGGGGGGAGGACTGGAGGGCTGCTTTGTGCTTTAAACTTTTTTTATTATTGAATTCAGCAAAGTTCTGGAGAACAGAGTCAGGCCTTCTACCCAGCCAGCTTCTGCACTCTCCAGCCTCCACACTCTCCAGCTTCCACACTCTCCAACCTCCACACTCTCCAACCTCCACACTCTCCAACCTCCGCACTCTCCAGCCTCTGCACTCTCCAGCCTCCGCACGCTCCAGCCTCCGCACTCTCCAGCCTCCGCACTCTCCAGCTCTGCACTCTCCAGCCTCTGCACTCTCCAGCCTCCACGCTCTCCAACCTCCGCACTCTCCAGCCTCCACACTCTAGAACCTCCACAATCTCCAACCTCCGCACTCTCCAGCCTCCGCACTCTCCAACCTCCGCACTCTCCAGCCTCCGCACTCTCCAGCCTCCGCACTCTCATACCTCCGCACTCTCCATCCTCCGCACTCTCCAGCTCCGCACTCTCCAGCTCCGCACTCTCCAACCTCCACACTCTCCAAACTCCGCACTCTCCAGCCTCCGCACTCTCCAGCCTCCGCGCTCTCCAGCCTCCGCACTCTCCAACCTCCGCACTCTCCAACCTCCACACTCTCCGGCCTCCGCACTCTCCAACCTCCACACTCTCCAACCTCCGCACTCTCCAGCCTCCACACTCTCCAACCTCCGCACTCTCCAGCCTCCGCACTCTCCATCCTCCGCAATCTCCATCCTCAGCACTCTCCAACCTCCGCACTCTCCAGCTCCAAACACTCGCCAACCTCCGCACTCTCCAGCCTCCGCACTCTCCAACCTCCGAACTCTCCAACCTCCGCACTCTCCAGCCTCCACACTCTAGAACCTCCACAATCTCCAACCTACACACCCTCCAGCCTCCGCACTCTCCAACCTCCGCACTCTCCAACCTCCGCACTCTCCAGCCTCCACACTCTTCACCTCCGCACTCTCCAGCCTCCACACTCTCCAACCTCCGCACTCTCCAACCTCCACACTCTCCAACCTCCGCACTCTCCAACCTCCGCACTCTCCAGCCTCCGCACTCTCCAACCTCCACACGCTCCAACCTCCGCACTCTCCAACCTCCGCAGTCTCCAGCCTCCACACTCTTAACCTCCGCACTCTCCAGCCTCTACACTCTCCAACCTCCGCACTCTCCAACCTCCACACTCTCCAACATCCGCACTCTCCAACCTCCACACTCTCCAACCTCCACACTCTCCAACCTCCGCACTCTCCAACCTCCGCACTCTCCAACATCCGCACTCTCCAACCTCCACACTCTCCAACCTCCGCACTCTCCAACCTCCGCACTCTCCAGCCTCCGCACTCTCCAACCTCCGCACTCTCCAACCTCCGCACTCTCCAACCTCCGCACTCTCCAACCTCCGCAGTCTCCAGCCTCCACACTCTTCACCTCCGCACTCTCCAGCCTCCACACTCTCCAGCCTCCACACTCTTCACCTCCGCACTCTCCAACCTCCGCACTCTCCAGCCTCCGCACTCTCCAGCCTCCACACTCTTCACCTCCGCACTCTCCAACCTCCGCACTCTCCAGCCTCCGCACTCTCCAGCCTCCACCCTCTCCAACCTCCGCACTCTCCAACCTCCGCACTCTCCAACCTCCGCACTCTCCAGCCTCCACACTCTCCAACCTCCGCACTCTCCAACATCCGCACACTCCAGCCTCCACACTCTCCAGCCTCCACACTCTTCACCTCCGAACTCTCCAGCCTCCACACTCTTCACCTCCGAACTCTCCAACCTCCGCACTCTCCAACCTCCGCACTCTCCAGCCTCCACACTCACCTGCCTCTGCACTCTCCAACCTCCTCATTCTCCAACCTCCACACTCTCCAGCCTCCACACTCTCCAGCCTCCACCATCTCCAACCTCTGCACTCTCCAACCTCCGCACACTCCAACCTCCGCACTCTCCAACCTCCGCACTCTCCAACCTCCGCACTCTCCAGCCTCCACACTCACCTGCCTCCGCACTCTCCAACCTCCACACTCTCCTGACTCCACACACTCCAACCTCCGCACTCTCCAGCCTCCACACTCTCCAGCTCACAACACTCGCCAACCTCCAGACTCGCCAACGTCCGCAATCTCCAACCTCCACACTCTCCAGCCTCCGCACTCTCCAACCTCCGCACTCTCCAGCCTCCGCACTCTCCAACCTCCACACTATACAACCTCCACACTCTCCTGACTCCACACTCTCCAGCTCCAAACACTCGCCAACCTCCACAGTCACCAACCTCCACACTCGCCAACCTCCGCACTCTCCAGCCTCCGCACTCTCCAGCCTCCGCACTCTCCAACCTCCACACTATACAACCTCCGCACTCTCTAGCCTCCACTCTCGCCAAACTCCACACTCTCCAACCTCCACACTCTCCAACCTCCACACTCTCCAACCTCCACACTCTCCAGCCTCCACACTCTCCAGCTCACAACACTCGCCAACCTCCACACTATACAACCTCCGCACTCTCCAGCCTCCACTCTCGCCAAACTCCACACTCTCCAACCTCCACACTCTCCAACCTCCACACTCTCCAGCCTCCACACTCTCCAACCTCCGCACTCTCCAGCCTCCGCACTCTCCAGCCTCCACACTCTCCAACCTCCGCACTCTCCAACCTCCGCACTCTCCAACCTCCGCTCCGCACTCTCCAACCTCCACACTCTCCAACCTCCTCCAAATCCAACCTCCACATTCTCCAGCCTCCACACACTCCAGCCTCCGCACTCTCCAACCTCCACACTCTCCTGACTCCACACTCTCCAGCTCCAAACACTCGCCAACCTCCAAAGTCACCAACCTCCACACTCGCCAACCTCCGAACTCTCCAACCTCCGCACTCTCCAGCCTCCACACTCTAGAACCTCCACAATCTCCAACCTCCGCACTCTCCAGCCTCCGCACTCTCCAGCCTCCACACTCTAGAACCTCCACAATCTCCAACCTCCGCACTCTCCAACCTCCGCACTCTCCAGCCTCCACACTCTAGAACCTCCACAATCTCCAACCTCCGCACTCTCCAGCCTCCGCACTCTCCAGCCTCCACACTCTAGAACCTCCACAATCTCCAACCTCCGCACTCTCCAGCCTCCGCACTCTCCAGCCTCCACACTCTAGAACCTCCACAATCTCCAGCCTCCACACTCTCCAACCTCCGCACTCTCCAACCTCCGCACTCTTCAGCCTCCGCACTCTCCAACCTCCGCACTCTCCAACCTCCACACGCTCCAACCTCCGCACTCTCCAGCCTCCGCAGTCTCCAGCCTCCACACTCTCCAACCTCCGCACTCTCCAACCTCCGCACTCTCCAGCCTCCACAATCTCCAACCTCCGCACTCACCTAACTCCGCACTCTCCAACCTCCACACTCTCCAGCCTCCGCACTCTCCAACCTCCTCATTCTCCAACCTCCACACTCTCCAACCTCCGCACTCTCCAGCCTCCGCACTCTCCAACCTCCTCATTCTCCAACCTCCGCACTCTCCAACCTCCTCATTCTCCAACCTCCGCACTCTCCAGCCCCCACACTCACCAGCCTCCGCACTCTCCAGCCTCCACACTCACCAGCCTCCGCACTCTCCAGCCTCCGCACTCTCCAGCCTCCACTCTCTCCAGCCCCCACACTCACCAGCCTCCACACTCTCCAACCTCCTCCATCTCCAACCTCCTCCATCTCCAACCTCCACACTCTCCAGCCTCCGCACTCTCCAGCCTCCGCACTCTCCATCCTCCGCACTCTCCAGCCTCCGCACTCTCCAGCCTCCGCACTCTCCAACCTCCACACTCTCCAACCTCCACATTCTCCAACCTCCACACTCTCCAGCCTCCGCACTCTCCAACCTCCGCACTCTCCAACCTCCACACTCTCCAACCTCCACACTCTCCAACCTCCACACTCTCCAACCTCCACACTCTCCAACCTCCGCACTCTCCAACCTCCGCACTCTCCAACCTCCGCACTCTCCAACCTCCACACTCTCCAACCTCCTCCATCTCCAACCTCCACATTCTCCAGCCTCCACACAATCCAGCCTCCTCACTCTCCAGCCTCCGCACTCTCCAACCTCCGCACTCTCCTGACTCCACACTCTCCAGCTCCAAACACTCGCCAACCTCCACAGTCACCAACCTCCACACTCGCCAACCTCCGCACTCTCCAACCTCCACACTCGCCAACCTCCGAACTCTCCAACCTCCACACTCTCCAGCCTCCGCACTCTCCAACCTCCGCACTCTCCAACCTCCGCACTCTCCAGCCTCCACACTCTAGAACCTCCACAATCTCCAACCTCCGCACTCTCCAGCCTCCGCACTCTCCAACCTCCGCACTCTCCAGCCTCCGCACTCTCCAACCTCCGCACTCTCCAGCCTCCACACTCTCCAGCTCACAACACTCGCCAACCTCCAGACTCGCCAAAGTCCGCAATCTCCAACCTCCACATTCTCCAGCCTCCACACTCTTTACCTCCGAACTCTCTAACCTCCACACTCTCCAACCTCCACACTCTCCAACCTCCGCACTCTCCAGCCTCCACACTCTCCAACCTCCACACTCTCCAGCCTCCACACTCTCCAACCTCCGCACTCTCCAACCTCCACTCTCTCCAGCCTCCACACTCTCCAACCTCCACAATCTCCAACCTACACACCCTCCAGCCTCCGCACTATCCAACCTCCGCACTCTCCAACCTCCACACTCTCCAACCTCCGCACTCTCCAACCTCCACACTCTCCAGCCTACGCGCTCTCCAGCCTCCGCGCTCTCCAGCCTCCGCACTCTCCAGCCTCCGCACTCTCCAGCCTACGCGCTCTCCAGCCTCCGCGCTCTCCAGCCTCCGCGCTCTCCAGCCTCCGCACTCTCCAACCTCCGCACTCTCCAGCTCCAAACACTCGCCAACCTCCGCACTCTCCAACCTCCGCACTCTCCAGCCTCCACACTCTAGAACCTCCACAATCTGCAACCTCCGCACTCTCCAGCCTCCGCACTCTCCAGCCTCCGCGCTCTCCAGCCTCCGCACTCTCCAGCCTCCGCACTCTCCAGCCTCCGCGCTCTCCAGCCTCCGCGCTCTCCAGCCTCCGCACTCTCCAGCCTCCGCACTCTCCATCCTCAGCACTCTCCAACCTCCGCACTCTCCAGCTCCAAACACTCGCCAACCTCCGCACTCTCCAACCTCCGCACTCTCCAGCCTCCACACTCTCCAGCCTCCACACTCTCCAACCTCCGAACTCTCCAACCTCCGCACTCTCCAGCCTCCACACTCGCCAACCTCCACACTCTCCAGCCTCCGCACTCTCCAACCTCCGAACTCTCCAACCTCCGCACTCTCCAGCCTCCACACTCTAGAACCTCCACAATCTCCAACCTACACACCCTCCAGCCTCCGCACTCTCCAACCTCCGCACTCTCCAACCTCCGCACTCTCCAGCCTCCACACTCTTCACCTCCGCACTCTCCAGCCTCCACACTCTCCAACCTCCGCACTCTCCAACCTCCACACTCTCCAACATCCGCACTCTCCAGCCTCCGCACTCTCCAACATCCGCACTCTCCAGCCTCCGCACTCTCCAACCTCCGCACTCTCCAACATCCGCACTCTCATACCTCTGCACTCTCCAGCCTCCGCACTCTCCAACCTCCGCACTCTCCAACCTCCGCACTCTCCAGCCTCCGCACTCTCCAACCTCCGCACTCTCCAACCTCCGCACTCTCCAACCTCCGCACTCTCCAACCTCCGCACTCTCCAACCTCCGCACTCTCCAGCCTCCACCCTCTCCAACCTCCGCACTCTCCAACCTCCGCACTCTCCAACCTCCGCACTCTCCAGCCTCCACACTCTCCAACCTCCGCACTCTCCAACATCCGCACACTCCAGCCTCCACACTCTCCAGCCTCCACACTCTTCACCTCCGAACTCTCCAGCCTCCACACTCTTCACCTCCGAACTCTCCAACCTCCGCACTCTCCAACCTCCGCACTCTCCAGCCTCCACACTCACCTGCCTCTGCACTCTCCAACCTCCTCATTCTCCAACCTCCACACTCTCCAGCCTCCACACTCTCCTTCCTCCACCATCTCCAACCTCTGCACTCTCCAACCTCCGCACACTCCAACCTCCGCACTCTCCAACCTCCGCACTCTCCAACCTCCGCACTCTCCAGCCTCCACACTCACCTGCCTCCGCACTCTCCAACCTCCACACTCTCCTGACTCCACACACTCCAACCTCCGCACTCTCCAGCCTCCACACTCTCCAACCTCCGCACTCTCCAGCCTCCACACTCTCCAGCTCACAACACTCGCCAACCTCCAGACTCGCCAACGTCCGCAATCTCCAACCTCCACACTCTCCAGCCTCCGCACTCTCCAACCTCCGCACTCTCCAGCCTCCGCACTCTCCAACCTCCACACTATACAACCTCCACACTCTCCTGACTCCACACTCTCCAGCTCCAAACACTCGCCAACCTCCACAGTCACCAACCTCCACACTCGCCAACCTCCGCACTCTCCAGCCTCCGCACTCTCCAGCCTCCGCACTCTCCAACCTCCACACTATACAACCTCCGCACTCTCTAGCCTCCACTCTCGCCAAACTCCACACTCTCCAACCTCCGCACTCTCCAACCTCCACACTCTCCAGCCTCCACACTCTCCAGCTCACAACACTCGCCAACCTCCACACTATACAACCTCCGCACTCTCCAGCCTCCACTCTCGCCAAACTCCACACTCTCCAACCTCCACACTCTCCAACCTCCACACTCTCCAACCTCCGCACTCTCCAACCTCCGCACTCTCCAGCCTCCGCACTCTCCAGCCTCCGCACTCTCCAACCTCCACACTCTCCAACCTCCACACTCTCCAGCCTCCACACTCTCCAACCTCCGCACTCTCCAGCCTCCGCACTCTCCAGCCTCCACACTCTCCAACCTCCGCACTCTCCAACCTCCGCACTCTCCAACCTCCGCTCCGCACTCTCCAACCTCCACACTCTCCAACCTCCTCCAAATCCAACCTCCACATTCTCCAGCCTCCACACACTCCAGCCTCCGCACTCTCCAACCTCCACACTATACAACCTCCACACTCTCCTGACTCCACACTCTCCAGCTCCAAACACTCGCCAACCTCCAAAGTCACCAACCTCCACACTCGCCAACCTCCGCACTCTCCAACCTCCGCACTCTCCAGCCTCCACACTCTCCAACCTCCGCACTCTCCAGCCTCCACACTCTAGAACCTCCACAATCTCCAACCTCCGAACTCTCCAACCTCCGCACTCTCCAGCCTCCACACTCTAGAACCTCCACAATCTCCAACCTCCGCACTCTCCAGCCTCCGCACTCTCCAGCCTCCACACTCTAGAACCTCCACAATCTCCAGCCTCCACACTCTCCAACCTCCGCACTCTCCAACCTCCGCACTCTTCAGCCTCCGCACTCTCCAACCTCCGCACTCTCCAACCTCCACACGCTCCAACCTCCGCAGTCTCCAGCCTCCACACTCTCCAACCTCCGCACTCTCCAACCTCCGCACTCTCCAGCCTCCACAATCTCCAACCTCCGCACTCACCTAACTCCGCACTCTCCAACCTCCACACTCTCCAGCCTCCGCACTCTCCAACCTCCTCATTCTCCAACCTCCACACTCTCCAACCTCCGCACTCTCCAGCCTCCGCACTCTCCAACCTCCTCATTCTCCAACCTCCGCACTCTCCAACCTCCACAATCTCCAGCCTCCGCACTCTCCAGCCTCCACTCTCTCCAGCCCCCACACTCACCAGCCTCCGCACTCTCCAGCCTCCACACTCACCAGCCTCCGCACTCTCCAGCCTCCGCACTCTCCAGCCTCCACTCTCTCCAGCCCCCACACTCACCAGCCTCCACACTCTCCAACCTCCTCCATCTCCAACCTCCTCCATCTCCAACCTCCACACTCTCCAGCCTCCGCACTCTCCAGCCTCCGCACTCTCCATCCTCCGCACTCTCCAGCCTCCGCACTCTCCAGCCTCCGCACTCTCCAACCTCCACATTCTCCAACCTCCACACTCTCCAGCCTCCGCACTCTCCAACCTCCGCACTCTCCAACCTCCACACTCTCCAACCTCCACACTCTCCAACCTCCACACTCTCCAACCTCCGCACTCTCCAACCTCCACATTCTCCAACATCCACACTCTCCAACCTCCGCACTCTCCAACCTCCGCACTCTCCAACCTCCACACTCTCCAACCTCCTCCATCTCCAACCTCCACATTCTCCAGCCTCCACACAATCCAGCCTCCTCACTCTCCAGCCTCCGCACTCTCCAACCTCCGCACTCTCCTGACTCCACACTCTCCAGCTCCAAACACTCGCCAACCTCCACAGTCACCAACCTCCACACTCGCCAACCTCCGAACTCTCCAACCTCCACACTCTCCAGCCTCCGCACTCTCCAACCTCCACAATCTCCAACCTCCGCACTCTCCAGCCTCCACACTCTAGAACCTCCACAATCTCCAACCTCCGCACTCTCCAGCCTCCGCACTCTCCAGCCTCCGCACTCTCCAGCCTCCGCACTCTCCAGCCTCCACTCTCTCCAGCCCCCACACTCACCAGCCTCCGCACTCTCCAGCCTCCACACTCTCCAGCCTCCGCACTCTCCAGCCTCCGCACTCTCCAGCCTCCACTCTCTCCAGCCCCCACACTCACCAGCCTCCGCACTCTCCAGCCTCCGCACTCTCCAACCTCCTCCATCTCCAACCTCCTCCATCTCCAACCTCCGCACTCTCCAACCTCCGCACTCTCCAACCTCTGCACTCTCCAGCCTCCACTCTCTCCAGCCCCCACACTCACCAGCCTCCGCACTCTCCAACCTCCGCACTCTCCAACCTCTGCACTCTCCAGCCTCCACACTCTCCAACCTCCTCCATCTCCAACCTCCACATTCTCCAGCCTCCACACAATCCAGCCTCCTCACTCTCCAGCCTCCGCACTCTCCAACCTCCGCACTCTCCTGACTCCACACTCTCCAGCTCCAAACACTCGCCAACCTCCAAAGTCACCAACCTCCACACTCGCCAACCTCCGAACTCTCCAACCTCCACAATCTCCAACCTCCGCACTCTCCAGCCTCCACACTCTAGAACCTCCACAATCTCCAACCTCCGCACTCTCCAGCCTCCGCACTCTCCAGCCTCCGCACTCTCCAGCCTCCGCACTCTCCAGCCTCCACTCTCTCCAGCCTCCACACTCTCCAGCCTCCGCACTCTCCAGCCTCCACACTCTCCAGCCTCCGCACTCTCCAGCCTCCGCACTCTCCAGCCTCCACTCTCTCCAGCCCCCACACTCACCAGCCTCCGCACTCTCCAGCCTCCGCACTCTCCAACCTCCTCCATCTCCAACCTCCTCCATCTCCAACCTCCGCACTCTCCAACCTCCGCACTCTCCAACCTCTGCACTCTCCAGCCTCCACACTCTCCAACCTCCTCCATCTCCAACCTCCACACTCTCCAGCCTCCGCACTCTCCATCCTCAGCACTCTCCAGCCTCCACACTCTCCAGCCTCCGCACTCTCCAGCCTCCACACTCTCCAGCCTCTGCACTCTCCTGACTCCACACTCTCCAGCCTCCACACTCTCCAGCCTCCGCACTCTCCAACCTCCTCCATCTCCAACCTCCACACTCTCCAGCTCCAAACACTCGCCAACCTCCGCACTCTAGAACCTCCACAATCTCCAACCTCCGCACTCTCCAGCCTCCGCACTCTCCAACCTCCACACTTTCCAACCTCCGCACTCACCTGACTCCACAATCTCCAGCCTCCGCCCTCTCCAACCTCCGCACTCTCCAGCCTCCACGCTCTCCAACCTCCACACTCACCTGACTCCACAATCTCCAGCCTCCGCCCTCTCCAACCTCCGCACTCTCCAGCCTCCGCACTCTCCAACCTCCACACTCTCCAGCCTCCGCACTCTCCAACCTCTGCACTCTCCAACCTCCACTCTCTCCAACCCCCACACTCTCCAGCCTCCGCACTCTCCAGCCTCCGCACTCTCCAGCCTCCGCACTCTCCAACCTCCACACTCTCCAACCTCTGCACTCTCCAACCTCTGCACTCTCCAACCTCCACTCTCTCCAACCCCCACACTCTCCAGCCTCCACCATCTCCAGCCTCCGCGCTCTCCAGCCTCCGCACTCTCCAGCCTCCGCACTCTCCAGCCTCCGCACTCGGTCCAGGGGTGGTGGGCACGACTTCTAACCCAGCCAACCCCGGAACAGAAACCGGGACTGCTGGCCGCCATTGTTAAAGTTTGGGTTCGCAAAGCCAGGTACTCTCCCCTCTCTGGGCACCTGATCTGTGAGCAAAATCTGAGCCTTTGAGGCAACTTGAATTGATAATAAATTACAGATCTTTGAAGGTGGTGGGGGAGGTTGAGAAGGCTGTTAAAAAAGCATTTTGGATCTTTGACTTTGTTAATAAAACAATACAGGGCCAAAGCTAGAAAGCTATCTCAACACTGATTCGGCCACAGCTGGAATATTCTTTCATTCCGGGCACCACACTGTTGGAAGAATGTCAATCCCATGGAGATGTGTGGAGGAGATTTACTCGAGTGGTACCAGGGGTGATGGTTTTCAGTGATGTGGAGAGACTGGGGCTGTTCTCCTTAGAGCAGGGAAGGTTCAAGAGGAGATTTGATTGAGGCGTTCAAAATCATGAATAGGTTTGACAGTGTAATTAAGGAGAAACTGTTCCCGATCGTAATATGTTCAGTAACCGGGGGACACAGATTTAAGGTAATTAGCAAAAGGACCAGAGACAGCACGAGGAGACATTTTTTATACAGTGAGCTGTGATTCAGAACACACTGCCTATAATGACAGTGAATGCAGTTATTTATAATGAAACTGGGTAAATACGTGAAGGCAAGGAATTTGCTGGTCTGTGGGGAAAAAGCAGAGAATTGGGATTAATTGACTAAATCTACCAAAGAGCTGTCACATGCCCAGATTGGCCAAAAATGGCCTCTTACTGTGCGATAGCATTCCATGATTCTCATGGGTTGATATTTTGACTGGGAGAGAGCAGAGTGAAAATTGTTTGTTACAAATAGGTGGGCATTCACGTTGCAGAGCTGGCTACAAACAAGAAGCACTCTGAGTTTGAGATGAAGTCATATTATTGAAGGAAATAAGAGAAGGCCTCACAATGAATTTGATCCAACCTACCTCTGTCATGCCATGTACCAGAAGTGATCTTGATTTCAAACACCAAATGTTGACCTTCCACCCAAATAAATATTGTGCTGGGGTTGCAGGTCAATGTAGCTTGAACTACCCGACTGAGTGGGAACACTGACAGAAACCTAGGGGCCCCATCCAGCACCCAGTCACCCATCCAGCACCCACTCACCCATCCAGCACCCAGTCACCCATCCAGCACCCAGTCACCCATCCAGCACCCACTCACCCATCCGGCACCCACTCACCCATCCAGCACCCACTCACCCATCCAGCACCCACACACGCATCCAGCACCCACTCACCCATCTGGCACCCACTCACCCATCCAGCACCCACTCACCCATCCAGCACCCACTCACCCATCCAGCACCCACACACATCCAGCACCCACTCACCCATCCGGCACCCAGTCACCCATCCGGCACCCACTCACCCATCCAGCACCCAGTCACCCATCCGGCACCCACTCACCCATCCAGCACCCACTCACCCATCCAGCACCCACTCACCCATCCAGCACCCAGTCTCTCCATCCAGCACCCACTCACCCATCCAGCACCCACTCACCCATCCAGCACCCACTCACGCATCCAGCACCCACTCACCCATCCAGCATCCAGTCACCCATCCAGCACCCACTCACCCATCCAGCATCCAGTCACCCATCCAGCACCCACTCACCCCATCCAGCACCCACTCACCCATCCAGCACCCAGTCACCCATCCAGCACCCACTCACCCCATCCAGCACCCACTCACCCATCCAGCACCCAGTCTCTCCATCCAGCACCCAGTCACCCATCCAGCACCCACTCACCCATCCAGCATCCAGTCACCCATCCAGCACCCACTCACCCATCCAGCACCCAGTCTCTCCATCCAGCACCCAGTCACCCTATCCAGCACCCACTCACCCATCCAGCATCCAGTCACCCATCCAGCACCCAGTCACCCTATCCAGCACCCAGTCTCCCCATCCAGCACCCAGACACCCCATTCAGAACCCAGTCACCCATCCAGCACCCAGTCACCCTATCCAGCACCCAGTCTCCCCATCCAGCACCCAGACACCCCATTCAGAACCCAGTCACCCATCCAGCACCCAGACACCCCTTCAATGTAGCTTGAACTATCCCACTGAGTGGGAACACTGACAGAAACCTAGGGCTGTTTGAGCAATTCCTTTTGGATGGGCATCCCCTTTTGGGATGCTTGGTAGGTCCATAGACCCATAGAGCGGAATCGTCCCAGATTTGCACTAAGTGTGGTAGCTGGCGGGAGAAACATTTCACCTGCCAAACGCAATGTGGGATTCTCACGCTGTATTATCCCAGCCCTGCCACATTAATTATACATTCTCAGGAAACGCCCTGTTTCGATGGCAGCTGGGCTCTCATTTTCCCACCAGACCATCGCCTCACCGCTTCATCACGCCAGGCGCCATATTTAAAGCCCAGCCACGCACACACCTCTCGGTGCTTCCAGCCCAGGACAGCTGCACAGAAGACATGGCCCCGAAAGGCAAAAAGGCTGCAGTCCCCCACACCCAGCCCCCACCAGGTCCAAGGATTTGGTCCTTTGAGCACCTTTTGGACGCAGTGGAGACTCGCCGTGATGTCCTCTACCCCCCGCTCTGGCCACAGGATGGGCAGCAACATCACCAACACCCTACAAAACAGGACAGCCACCCAGTGCCACAAGAGAGTGAATGATGTCCTCTGTTCGGCCAGGGTAAGTCACTCAACTCACACATTCACAAACCCATCACACACCCACAGGGCCCTCACTCACTGTCGGTTCAAGGGACATCACCATTCACTCTCTCACATTCACCTTCATTGTCCTCAGCCCATCCATGGGACCACTCATCACCCACACAGGACACTGCCATGCGCAATTTATCTCTCCTTGCTTTCACAGGCACATTGGCCAAACAGCCAAAAGGATACACTACCCAGGGCCTCCCTCAAGCCCCGAAGAAACCTCTGAAGAGGAACCTGGAGGCACCTTCCTTGGAGTCCCGTCACAGCGCTCACCCACAACCTCCACCACCGCAGAGACACACACACACCTCAGTGGGACCTAGCTTTAGAGTCAGGATCACAATCTGGTGAGCACATCACACTTTTTCTGATCCACAGCAGGTTGAGGCAGAGACTTCCCAGGTCCCCGGCACTCGGAGGACTGCTGGAGGCCAGAATATTGCTGAGTCCGAGTCAGATGATAAGCATCTGGACTTGATCATGTCACAGTTGTTGGAGCTGCAAAGGCAAGTTCGGGAACATCAGGAAGGGGTGTCCACTGCACTCCTCAGATTGCAAGGCACGATGGAGGAGTCTGTCCGTCTTCAGGCTGAGGTGACAGTGTCGGCATTGCAACACACCGAGGTCAACACTGGTAGGATGGTGGCTGCCATGGAGACCTTGGTCCAGGATGTCGCTCCTGCACTGCTGTGCAGGCTGAACTCATCGCTGATGCCATACTTGACCTCCAACGGTGTGTAAATGAGAGGGGTTCAGAGCAGCCCAATCTCACTCCAGCTACCCCTTCCCCTCAAGGAGCCAGCCAGGGGCTGCCAGGAATGGGGAGGAGGAACAGCAGATGTACACCCCGGGCCCATCCAATCAGGTGACTCCAGGAGTGTCTGGCCCATCTGCATCCCTTCTACCTGTGACCCCCAGCAGCTCCAGCTCCACAGGCCGAGGAGGGAGCCACTGCCACACAGCAGGAACTGAAAGCAGTCCGGGGCCCTCCAGTCTTGGCCCTCCAGAGGACGCCCACCAAGGTCATTACACAGGGTGTAGCAGTCAGCGGGCTGGCTCCACCTCCGCCGTGGATGTCTGAGGAGCACCAAGACATAGAAGCAGGGTTAGGAAGGTTAAGAATTTGTAGTTACACAGCCTGTGCATGGGTGTTAATCACTTGTACATGATGTTCACTATTGTAAATAAACACCCAAGAATGTCTCCCTGCCTATGGCTCCTTGTTCTGATGAGCAGTGTTCGTGTCACTCAGAAGTGAAACCTTTCTGCACAAGCTAAAGGCAGGTGTCTCAGTCCAGGGCCTCTTCCCTGTGCTCTGTGCAACCTTCAGATCGAAGTTATGGTCTGGCCTAGCATTCCCCGGACACATTACTGGTGCCTGCACCTCAATGGTGCTTGTCATTGGTGCCAGAATGTTGTAGGCAGGCGTCACAGAGTTCCATCACTCTCTCTGTTTGCTCTCAGCACCTTTAAGGTGGGGCTGGTCCCCATCCCTTCAGCATCTGGTGACCGTGTGCTCTGGAAATGGTCAGGTGCTGAAGGCAGACAAAGGATTAGATGCTTTTAAAATTTTATTGCTGTCTCTCTGTGATATGACCCTGATCATGGAGCGCAAGTGAGCTGCCCTCAGACAGACAGGGGTCAGACATTCTCAGAGTCTATGTGAAGACCTATGGAGTGTCCTCACTGCATGTCATCATCATCCTCCTGCAATTGAGCAACTATTAGGGCCTCCATTACATCTCCATGACAGGAGCATTCTCACAGGGGGGTATGCGCACAGCCATAAGCCACACTGGAGTCAAATGTTCATAGATACAATGTGAGGATCTATGGGGTCTCCTCACTGCATGTCGTCATCATCCTCCTCAAATCTAGCAGATATGAGAGCCTCCTGAGCGCGTCTGACCAGTGCACAGGCCCCATTGCCACCTATCAAGTACCTCCTCACCATCATCACCATTGACATCCTCCTCATCGGAGGAGGACTCTAGCTCCTGCATCTCACCTCAGCCAGATCCTCTCCCTGTTGCAGCGCCAGATTGTAAAGGGCACAGCAGGCAACAGTGATGCGTGACACCCTCTGCGGACTGTATTGCAGGTCTCCAGCAGACTGTTCCAGGCACCGGAACCTCATCTTCAGCATCCCGATGGTCTGCTCCACCAAGTTAGGAGCTGCAGCATGAGCCTCATTGTACCTTTGCTCTGCTGCAGTCTGAGGCCACCACATGGGCATCATCAGCCACGTTCTCTGTGGGCGGCCCTTGTCCCCGAGGAGCCATCCCTGCAGCCTCTGTGGACCCTGGAAGACATCAGGGATCTGTGACCGACTAAGAATGTGGGAGTCATGGACACTCCCTGGGAACCGTGTGCTGACCTGTAGGATGTGTTTGAGGTGGTTTCACACCAGCTGCACATTCAGCAAATGGAATCCCTTACGGGTTGACATAGTTGACCGTGTGTTACCATGGAGATCTGAGCGCCACGTGAGTACAGTCGATTGCACCCTGCACCTATGGGAAAGCCAAGATCTGGGCAAATCCAATCGCTTTGCAGCCTGGCTTTCCTGTTCCTGGGCGAAATGCACAAAGTTGTGGGACTGCTTCAGGAACACAGCGTCACTGGTCACAGATGCTGAAGAGATGGGGACCAGCCCTACCTTAAAGGTGCTGAGAGCACACAGAGAGAATGACGGAACTCTGTGACGCCTGTCCACGACATTCTGGTAGTAATGACCAGCACCGTCGAGGTGCAGACATCACTAATATGTCCAGGGAGTGTGAGGCTGGACCATCACTTTGGTCTGAAGGCTGCACAAAGCACAGGGAAGAGGCTCTGGAATGAGACATCAGCCTTTATCTTGTGTAGAAAGGTTTCACATCTGAGTGACATGACCTCGTGGATGCCTTTGTAGGTGGAGTTTTGTGATATCCCACAGGGGTCACCTGTGGAGCCCTGAAAGGAGCCACTGATGTAAAAATTAAGGCCGTGGTCACTTACATGGCCGTGGGCAGTGGATGCCCTCCATGTCCCTGTGGCTCAAATCCTGCAGTAGCTGGCAGATGTGACCGACCAGTTCCCTGGGCACGCATACTCTTCAGTGAGTCTGGTTGTTGGTCGTTTGCAGGAATGAAAGGCAGCATCGATAGACCCTGGGTATAGCTAGGTGCCCCTTCTTCTTGAGGGTGCTGCTAATCCTTCTGCACAGCCAGATGTCTCCATTGCTCTCATATCCATCATCTCTGCTCAAGGTACGCCACGAGACATACAGCTAGTTAACCAGGCTCCATGCTCCTGATGTACTCCTCCTGCAGGATGAAAGGCAGAGAAGCATGTGTTAGCATGGGTGTAGTAAGAACCTCTCTTGGTTAAGTCTGAAGGCCCCTGAACACATCCTGGAGAGAGCTGGTCAGCACTTGGATGGCCAGAGTTTAGTGTGCTCATTGACTGTCTGAAGCTCTACCCACTTCCGCCCCACTCCACCCGAAAGATTGGCAACAACTTTGCCCACTGGACTGCAGGCTGTGCTCTCAGCTCAGGCACAGGCATTCTCCTAACCCGCACTGCAAGGCTGCACTGTTAGCTTGAACCATGGGGGAGACTGGTCCAAACTGGGATGATGACATTGCAAAGGCCTGTGAGCACCTCCACCAGTGACTGCTCCATGGCCAGATTTAGCGAGGAGATTGTACAATGTGCCCAGTCGTCCAACTGCTCTGTAGTTCATTAAAATGCTCATTTGTGCCCAACGGGTGAAAAGCACTGGAGCAGTTGGTGGCACTTTTATGCCTCTGCGTCAGTTGGAATGGACAGATAAGCTAGAGGCCTGACTCCACACATATCAATGCAATGTGCCTGAACTGTCTCAGCTGTAGAGGAACGGTCACTTTATATAAGATATCCCTAATGCGTGGCCGCTTCCTCCCTCTCCCACCCGGCATGTGCTTGTGTACTACCTTCAGCCAAAGGGCAGCCCTTGCACCAACCCCACCGCTACCAACGTGTCTCAATCTTGAAGTCCAACAGGCGACCCTGGTGAACACTGCGCAACGTTAGTGTGCACTCGCCTCCTAGTTCCCCTCAAATTGCAGCCCGCAAAGTGCACGCCTTATATGTGCTGTTGTGAGCGGCTGTTGTGAGACACATTGGAATGCGTTCATGGCGAGGTGGGTTGATGACCCAGCTGCCCTTATGACAAGATGCAGATGTTTGACAATGAGGTTCCTGATGTCCGATGGTGGGAAACGCGGCCCACCATCGCTGGGCTGAGCAGACAATCGCAAACTTGTTTCACGGTGTCATGAAACCGATTTTTGGCCTTCTCACCATATTGTCCCCTCACTCTGCCAACTACGTCCAACGCTAATGGGCACGGAGAACGCCACCCTTCAAACAGAAATACATTTAACAATTCACATGAGGAGGAGAACACTTTAATCGGAGCAATCAGTGAGACAGAAGATTCACGGTGACGTGAGAATAGTTTGGATCCGACGCACGAAAAGCTATGAAACAGAGAGAAACTCACAACCTTAAAGCACTGCCTGAATATCTTAAGAAATAACAGACCATGGCGGCTGAATTTTGTCAGGTTTTCCCCCGATTGTTGGGTGTCATTACACAGAAGATCCACAGTCACCATGAGGAAACGGCATCAACCGAAATTCCTATGATCATTGTGCAAATTACAAAATGTTCCCTTGAGATGACAACTGGTGAATTGCCAAAGAAAAGTTAAAAAAAAAGCCAAGTGAAAGTAGAGAGAATTAAGTGCTTCATGAGACTTTCAGCAAGGAAGAAGTTGTTGGGTGACTTCTGGCGATCTCTGGCTACGTGTGATGATGCAGACCTGTGGAAAACCAACTGTTGCTCTCTTGTCCCGGAACCGAAGTGTAGCGGCTTTACCACAGCTACGCGGTGAGAATCGAGACAGAAAGAGAAGACTTGCTGTTGGAGCTTGTTTCAGCTCGAAAATGATTGTACACAGCTTTGTTAAAGCATTTCATTTTTCTATAAACAAGGCCTCTAACGAGAGTGACAAAGTTTTGAACAGCAAATCCCTGAGGCTTTTTTTTTTGTCAACAGCTGCCTCCCTAACACATAACATCTGGATCAATTGACAAATATTGTACTCGATCCCCTGCATCACCACCCTGCCCCCCCCTCCAAACGCTGAACAGCTGGAGGAATAACTATGTAAATTTTTAATCTCTTGATCTGCAATATCCACATGTGATATTCATATAATTTCCATAAACTTATATTTCCACATTTATTTCTGGAATAAGCAGTACCTCTGGGCACGAGTTCCCAGTTGGTAGAAACATCATGGTTGTATAACATTGTTTTGCTTGCTATTTTAATTGAAACTTTAACCTCAGGTCTTTCGTTTAATGGTGCTTAATTGGAAAGATCTATTGATTATTGGGTAGAAATTGAGTAGACACAGCTCCTATGCCATTTTATCATAGCCGCTTAATTAGAATTACTGGAAAATTGAAACTTTCCCCCATAGGGTTAAAAAAACGATTTTGAGTTCACGGAGGTAGACTGTAATTAAAGCAAACTGGTTATACATATATTAAACATTCATCGCGAATGGTGATTGCTCGCATTATCAGGTTCCTGGTCTGGCAAGGCCTTGTTCTTAAAATTCTCAT
Organism: Carcharodon carcharias; assembly: GCF_017639515.1. NCBI lineage: Eukaryota > Metazoa > Chordata > Chondrichthyes > Lamniformes > Lamnidae > Carcharodon > Carcharodon carcharias. The sequence goes on along the minus strand of NC_054475.1, from coordinate 166,093,194 downwards.
CCTTGATTTTTCATTTCTCTCTATGGTCTTCCCCACTCCCCCCACCTCCCCCGCCCCATCTTTATAATCTCCTCCAGCTCCACAACAACCTGAGGTATCTGCATTTCTCCAATTCAGGCTTCCTGTGTGCCCCGATTTCCATCTCTCCGCCATTGGCAGCTGCCCCACTGTTAGATCAATCACAAGCCAGCTGGTGAAAACTGGACACTGATTCTTTGCTTGGTAATAGGTTTATTGACAGAATGCAGCATGACATATGCCTGCTTCCTACTTACCAACCTTGTATCCCATCAGTCTCTCTTTATAGACTCTCCTTGAAAACAAAATCAATAAATTAAACTAAACATCATTGGGGGGGGGGGCGGTGACATGGTAACTATATTGTGTTTCATCAGGTGTCTGACAAAACTAACTTTCGCAATCACATCTCGTTCCTCAGCAACTTTCTTTACTTCTGACTTCTTCCTCATCGATTTCAACTGAAGCCCACCCTTTGTCTCCCCCAGCCAACAATAAAAAAGCTTATTAAGGCCATTAAAGAGGTAATTAAAAGGAATTTTTCACTGCCCGTCTAACGTTACGTTTGGCGGGCAGGTGAAAAGGCCAAACGGCCTTTGCACTTTTTAGGAAATCTCATCCGTGGGCAGGATGAGGTTTCCAACAGCCTGAAAAGTGTGAAGTGATACACTTTGGAAGGAGTAATTTGACAAGGAAGCATTCAATGAACGGCATGACACTAGGAAGTTCTGAGGAACAAAGGGACCTTGGAGGGTGTGTCCATAGATCTCTGAAGGCGGAGGGGCATGTTAGTGGGGTGGTGAAAAAGGCATATGGGACACTTGCCTTTATCAATCGTGGCATAGATTACAAAAGTAGGGAGGTCATGTTGGAGTTGTATAGAACCTTGGTGAGGCCACAGCTGGAGTACTGTGTGCAGTTCTGGTCACCACATTATAGGAAGGATGTGATTGCACTGGAGGGGGTGCAGAGGAGATTCACCAGGATGTTGCCTGGGATGAAACGTTTACGTTATGAAGAGAGGTTGGATAGACTTGGGCTGTTTTCGTTGGAGCAGGGAAGACCGAAGGGTGACCTGAACGAGGTGTACAAGATTATGAGGGGCATGGACAGGGTGGATAGGGAGCAGCTGTTCCCCTTAGTTGAAGGCTCAGTCACAAGGGGACATAAGTTCAAGGTGAGGGGCAGGAGGTTTAGGGGGGATGTGAACAAAGACTTTTTTTACCCAGAGGGTGGTGAGGGTCTGGAATGCACTGCCTGGGAGGGTGGTGGAGGTGGGTTGCCTCACATCCTTTAAAAAGTACCTGGATGAGTACTTGGCACATCATAACATTCAAGGCTATGGGCCAAGTGCTGGTAAATGGGATTAGGTAGGTAGGTCAGGTGTTTCGCATGTGTCGGTGCAGACTCGATGGGCTGAAGGGCCTCTTTTGCACTGTGTGATTCTGTGATTGTTTGAAATAAAAATAGAATAAAAAATTTTGCATTTCATTTATAATATGTCCCTGCTCATGTGACAGAGTCACAGAAAGAGGGGACAGGTTTTGTTACATTTTTGAAATCTTTATTTTATATTTGGAACAATGTCCATCTCCCTGAGGCAGCTCTGTGCCTGATGGGAGATTTGCAAGTGCGCCCTTGCGTGCATGCGCTATGTTTGTGACTGCACTCCCACCTGTGTACGCACAGACAGTGCTGAGCGCTGCTGCTCACGTTTCACGCTGGGTGGGCCTTAATTGGCACCCCCACTCCACCCCCACCCCCTGCCCACTCAAGCCCACACAACAAGAGCTAAATTTAGCCCTTTGTGTTTTGGACCTACCCAGGATTACAGCTATCCAGATGTTCAACGTTCCTTCCACCATTGCTCTCACCACACCCTGAGACCCACAGGCAACGCTGTGTTCTGACGACAGGTCATAGATCCATAATGCCAAATGCTCTTGTCCCTCGACAGACAATGCCTGACCTGCTGAGTATTCCCAGCATTTTCTGCATTTTAATCCGATCGTTTTTTGGTACCATATAAATGAAAGTGTATTTTTTTTAAAAAGTGTAAGAAAAGGGTTGATTGGTTTGAAGTCTGACAATGTTAGATCACAAGGCCAACTTGCTTTACTGGAGCAATTTCGATGCAACGAACAATAAATTGTTCAGTTAAGACTGACTGTAAAGCAATGATAATTTCGACAATAAGCCTAATTAAAAGATATTCCAGAGCATTCTGTTGAGAACTATAATCACTGAATAATCATCCTTTTTCAGACGTTGCAAATTAGCACACAGGACAAGCAGAAAAACTTCCTCTGTTACAAAGACCTTGAGAACTTACTTGAAGATAAACACCTTCCCGACAATTACAGAGCTGCCCATATCTATGACAAGTGGTTATTGTTGATGGAGAATGGAAAAGGTTAATTTTATTAGGTAATGCAGGAACGCATGCTAGACGGGTTGGAATGAAACAAATAATACATTTAATATTGTAACAGATATTGTGGAATCCACTTAAGGTCAGATAAACCTACAAAGAAAATTCGAGCTTGAAACTATGACATGTTTGGAGTTTCTGAATAAAAACTTGCAAAATTTTGCCATAAGCACTGCTGTTAAATGCGTGTTTAATTATTGTTAATAATAATTATTATTGTGCGTTTAATACATTTATGAATTTAGTGCCGTGAACCCTATTATTTTGAGCAGTAAATTATAGTGAGAACTCGCCTCCTTTAACAAAAGATCTCATTTCCTATAAGAGTCGGCCTTCTTCGTGTATTGTGTTACCATGGCTACCAAAAAAAAAGGTTTACCTCCAATTACAGATGAATGCATTGCATTATTAAATGTTGAAAAAGCATGAAATGTTGGACTCTCGAACAGAGCTTAAAAATAACACATTTATGGTAATTATGGTTTAATCTGATGTGTAAAATACCTTTGAGAAGAATGTTATAAAGGAAGATCGCGTGATCTTAGTATCCAATAGTACAGTAGCGTGGGCTACCTCTGTAGTTAGTAGTGTAGAGATAGAGTTTGAATTTTAACACCTGTTTAGTTGCTGCTGAGTACCTTTGTAAATAAACTAAGCATTTCTGCCTAAGAAGTGTCTGCTGAACAACTCTATCAACAGTACCAACTCGGTCACCTCTTACAACAAGCGTGCAATCCACAGGATCCAACAAAATTCCAAGTTACAGAGGAATCTCTTACACATTAACAACCTTGAAAATCTGCAGTGGTTACACGTGTAACCAACTGATGTTAACTAATAATCCAGAGAACATGAGTTCAAATCCCATCATGGCAGCCAGACTGTCATATAAATCCAACAAGTCCATGAACATCCTTGAAAGAAAGAAACGGGTTGTTATTTTCCACTTCCTCCTGTTTGAGACTCCAGTCCCACACCGACGTGGTTGACTCTTAATTGCCCCCTGAAGCGATTTAGCAATTCATTCAGTCATATCAAACTGCTACAAAATAAGAAAACTCAACTACACCTTCTTAGGGCAAGTTGGGGTAGGTAATAATTGCTGATCTTACCAACAACACACACATGCTGAGAATTAGTAATTTTTAAAAAATGGCAAGAAGGTATATGGGCAGCTGATTGGCCGCTTTGGGGCCTAATTTTATTCTAAGAAGCTGTGGATGGGCTCTCCCACCACTGCAATATTTCCCTGATGTGGAATGGGAACTAAAGTGGCGACAAATCTGATGTTAGAGAAACATACGGTGGGTGCTGAAAATCTGAAATTAAAACAGGTGATGCTGGAAATATTCCACACTTCTGGCAACATCTGTGGAGAGAGAAATGGATTTAACGTTTCAGGTCGATGACCTTCCATCAGAGCTGGGAAAGGTTGGAGAAGAAGCAGATTCTTCAGAACGTCCAGGGGCAGGGAAAGGGGGATGGGCAAAAGGGCGAAGGGAAGGTCTGTGATTGGTGGCAGAGAGGAGAGATTGCAAGACAAGTGGTGGTGGTGGGGGGTGGGGGGTGGGGGGGGGATGCGGATGGGACAAAGAGAAACAAATGATGGATGTAGAGGAGGTGTAAATGGGAAAAGCAGACTCACCACCAACAGCTGCCATCTTGAAAAAAATGGAGGTAGTAGTTATGATTTGTCGTTGTTGAAGTCAGTGTTGCGTCCGGAAAGCTGTAATGTGCCAACTGAAGGGTGAGGTGCTGTTACTTCGAGCTTCCATCGAGCCTCGCTGGGAGAGCGTAGGTAGCTGAAGGTAGACAGGTCAGAGCAAGAGTGGGGCAGAGAATTAAACTGACAGATGACCAAAAGTTTGGAGTTACATTGTCGGCTGAAAGGAAGTTTGCGAGGTGTCACATTCTCTGAGGAGACCACGTTGGAGTTTTACACAGAGTCCATGGCCCCACCCCCCCCTGGCTGAACAGTCGGGAGCGAGCCGGCCTCCGTGTGGCCCTTAATCAGCTCAGGTCGAGGCTACTGTCCCCATCTTGGTGGTGGTCCCGCCTCTGAGAGCTGCCAGCCAATCAGATGGCCCGCATCTCCCCAGCCTCAGCAGCACCACTGGAAGTGGTGGCCACTGTTGGGAGTGCAGGCAGTCCCCAACAACTAGTATCAGCGGAGCGGGATAACAGAGTGACTGGGGAGGTTCACTGGGGCCCACCCTCAGGAGCACAGTGGGGAGAATCAAGTGGGAGGTGGGGAGAGTACTGTGGGGGAGGGCACCTCCATTGGGCACTGAGTGCCTGAACAGGGGAGACACCTCACCCAGCCCATAACAGGGTTCCCCGACTAGCCTTGCCATGTGCCTTGGGCACCCCCACCGCTTCTAAAATATAAGTGGCCCGTGGGAGGAGGCCCTTAAATGACTATTTCACAGAATCATAATCATTGAATGGTTATGATACAAAAGGAGGTAATTCAGCCCATTGTGTCTGTGCTGACTCTCTGGAGGAGCATTCATCTCAGCTCACACCACCTCCCATACCCACACCCCCACCAACCTTCCAACCTTCTCCATGTACCTCTGCACATTCATCCTTTTCAGATAATAATCCAATTCCCTCTTGAAAGCCTCAATTGACCCTGTCCCCACTACAGTCTCAGGCAGCGCATTCCAGATCCTAACCACTCGCTGCGTGAAAATGTTTCTCCTCATGTCGCCATTGCTTCTTTAGCTAATTACCTTAAATCTGTGCCCTCTGGTTCTCAACCCACCAAAGGGAATAGCTTTTTCCCTATCTACTCTGCCCAGACCCCTCATAATTTTGAATGCCTCTATCAAATCTCCTCTTAACCTTCTCTTCTCCAAGGAAAACAGTCCCAACTTCCCCAAACCATCTACGTAACTGAAGTTCCTCATCTCTGGAACCATTCTCATGAATATTTTCTACACTCTCTTTTAATGTCTTCACATCCTTCCTAATGTAGGGTCCAGAACTGGACACAAAACTTTAGTTGAGGCCGAGTGAATATTTAATACAATTTTAACATAACTTCCTTGCTTTTGTACTCTATGCCCCTCTTGATAAAGCCCAGGATGCTGTATGTTTTGCTGACTGCTCTTTCAACCTGTCTTGCCGCCTTCAATGATTTATTCCCATGAGCACCCAAGTCCCTCTGCTCCTGCACTCTTTTAGAATTCTACCCTTTATTTCATATTGTCTCTCTGCATTCTTTCTGCCAAAATGAACATTCACATTTCTCTGCGTTAAATTTCATTGGCCACTTGTCCGCCCATTCCACCAACCTGTCTATGTCCTTTTGAAGTTCTACATTATCCTCCTCACAGTTCACAATATTTCCAAGTTTTGTATCATCAGTAAATTTTGAAATTGTGCCCTGTACACCCAGGTCTAGGTTACTAACATATATAAGGAAAAACAGGTTTCTAACACCCACCCCTTGAGAACTCCACTATAAACCTTCCTCCAGTCTGAAAAAACATCTGTTAACCGCTGCTCTGTTTCATGTCACTCAGCCAAATTTGTATCTATGTTGCTACTGTAAGGGCCTCAATTTTCCCAAAGGCTGTTGGGCTGCCCGACACCTCTCCTGATGCCCCTGGTAAAATTCCAAGGGAGGTGGGTCGGTGATAGGCATGGCACCCCCCACCCCCCTCCCACCCCAGGCATACCACCGTATTTTTACCCCCTCCACCCCTGTCCCCCACCTGCCGGCCCACTCCTGGAGGAGTGTAAAATTCCAGCCTGCATCGTGGACACAATTTCCAAATTGGAAGAAGTACAAGCAAATCACTGTCTCACCTGGAAGGAGTGTTTAGGACCTTGGATGGTGAGAAGGGAGGGGGTAAAAGGGGAGGTGTTGCATCTCCTGCTCTTGCGCGAGATGGTGTCCCAGGAAGGGGAGCGGGTGTTGGGGGTGATTGAGGAGTGGGGTGTTGTGGAGGGAATGATCCCTTCAGAATGCTGAAAGGGGAGGCCAAAATGTGTTTGGCAGTGACATCAAGCTGGAGGTGGAAGAAATGGCCGAGGCTGATCTGTTGAAATGTGGAAGCTGGTGGAGTGGGAAGGTGAGGACAAGTGCAGCCTGTCGTGGTGCTGGGAAATCTGAAGTGGCTTCCAATTATTTCCATCCTCATGATGCCCCTGAATTGGAAATTTACCCTAGTACATTAGAGTAACCTGCTTTCATTTTCATGAAATGAATAATGCCAATTGCAACATGCTTCATCGCCAATCATCTACGGAGACTGTCTGAAGCTAACCCCAAGGGAGGTTGTTACACGCAAGCTTTCAGTGTACTTTGCTTTATGCTGTATGTCACATCAATTGCAGTTCTGAAATAGCCACACAGCTTGTAGGAAAGCCATGTCCCTATCAAAGCTCATTTCGAATGATGGGGCCCCAAAGGAGGAACAGAGCATTGAACAAAGAGAATCACGGAGCCTGATTTAATCCTTTAAGAATAAATACCTTTTTTCTTATCATTGAAGCATCAAATATCTGTCTAAATAATATATTCTAATTCAGGAAATGGGTTGGAAAATCTAATGACAAGTATAAATGCTGCCACTCTTGTCGATGTGTCCTTGAAGTTGGAGGAAGCACAGCTTTCAAGGTAACATTCTTGAGCAGACACCCAAGCAAAAGATAATTTGAAACTTGCAGTGTGTTGTCGAGTGGACTTCCTCTGTCGTCAGTCACATTCAATTAACGTTTATGCAACTTTGTAATAATTAGCTTGTACTACCAATGGGAGGTGCAAAGGTCCGAAATTTTCTCAATGGCTGCAAGGAAATTCTGGCCCATAGAAAGGGAGAAAGAGTTGCATTTATATAACTGCTGTCACATCCCAAAGTGCTTTACAGCTGCTGAAGTAATTTTTGAAGTTTGGTCACTATTGTAATGTGGGAAAGGTGACAAGCAATTTGCGCACAGCAAGTTCCCACCAACAGCAATGTGATAATGGCCAGATAATCTGTTTAGTGATGTTGCTGAGAAATAAATATTGGCCAAGACTCAAGAGGGAACTCTCCCCCTCCTCTTTGAAACAGTGCCATTAGGTCTTGCAGACCTGCAGAAATCATCCAGACCATGAATTGGACACAGGACCGCTCAGATGTCTTGAATATGTTCCTGTCACAAGTAAATTACTTTGAGTTGCAGTTACTGTTGTTGTGCAGGGACTTTCTTAGACTTCATCTAGTGCTCTGGGCACTGTGCCTCAGGAAGGAGCTTATGACCTTGGAGGGTGCGCAGTATAGATTCACCAGAATGATACCATGGTAAAAGGGATTCAATTATGATGACAGATTGTATAGCTTCTTTAACTTGCTTACAGAACAGTATTGTTGCCAAAGATGGGACACTATGGAAACCAATTTTACGCCTTATGAAAGGACAATGGGTGGCGGTGGTAGACATTACAGTACAATTCTACACACAACACTTCAGGAAGGATGCGAAGGAATTGGAGAAAGCGCAGGAAAGATTTATGAAAACGGTTCCAGATATGAGGCAGAATTGAGATAATCAAAGGCTTTAATAAGGTAGATAGAGAGAAGCTATTTCCTCAGATAGGGGGAGTCCAGAAAAAGCAGGTGTAATCTTACAATTAGAGCTAAATTGTTCAGAGTTATGTCAGGAAGCACATCTTCATTCACAGGGTAGTGGGAATCTGAAACTCTCTCCCCAAAAAGCTGCTGTGGCTGAGGGTCAATTGACAATTGCAAAACCAAGATTGATAGATTTTTATTTGACGAGAGTACTAAGGGATATGAACCAAGTAGATTAAATGGCATTAGGATAGAGATTGCCATGACCTAACTGAATGTCGGAACATGCTCGAGGAGCTGAAAGGCCCCCCTTCTATTCCTAGCTTCCTATGCAGGCATTTATTTGCTGTCATTGTTACAAACAAGATCTTTAAACAGCAATGGGATAATTGGTTCATTAGCCTGGTTCTTGATCGTTTTAGTTGGGAGATAACATCCTAAGTACATTTTTAAAACTCCATTTTATATTCTATTTCTATTTACTTTATTGGGCATCACTGGCAAGGCCAGCATTTGTTGCCTGTCCCTAATTGCCCTTGACCTGAATGTCTTGCTAGACCATTTCAGAAGGCAGTTAAGAGCCAACTGCATCGCTGTGGGTCTGGAGTCACATGTAGGCCAGACCAGCTAAGGATGGCAGATTTCCTTTCCTAAAGGACATTAGTGAACCAGGTGGGTTTATACAACAATCAATGATAGTTTCATGGTGGTATTTACTGAGTCACGTTTTCAATTCCAGGTTTAGTAATTGGATTTAAATTCCACCAGCTGCCATGGGGGCTTTTGTTTGAATGATGACCTTTAATACTAACCCATACAACCAGATCTCGTTGCCATGGTCTCGGTTTTATTGTCACAGACAAAGGAAGGCATCTGTGATTAGTAATATTCCTTTAGTGGTGCAGTGAAACAACTCAGCTTTTGTGCTGTTTGGTCTCCAGGTCAGTGTGCAAATTAGTACAGATTCTTGATTCCACATGGGCTAGAAAGAAATCATCTGCTTCTAAAAGAGGATGGAGATTGAGAGATCCAGAGTCATGAAATGTCTTTACTTTTTCTAGGAACATTTTGATTCCAAAGATACGACCATCTGTCTTATTCTTCTCATTCATGTTTCTCCCCCTTCTTGGAGAAGATTGGCAAATGTATAACTGCAAGTTTTGTTTTGATCTTTATTTCTATCAGGCTGTGGAGATCACAGAGATTGAGGGCTCATTCTTACTTCTGTTGATGATGTCAAAGGGGTCGTATTGCATCAGACACACTTTACACATCTCCCCTCAGTTTTATTTTTATTGACTTTAATGGAAGTGCCAATTATAAAAGCATGGAATGATACAGCACAGATGGAAGCCATTTGGCCCATTGAGCCTGCGCCAGGTCTTTGGTTGAGCTATTCAATTAATCCTATTGCTCTATTTCCCTATAGCCCTGCACATTTTTCTCTTCTATCATTTATCCAATTCTCTTTTGAAAGTTACTATTGAACCTGCTACCACCATCCTTTCAGGCAGCGCATTCCAGATCACAACAACTCGCTCCATGAAACATGTTTTTTCTCATGTCTTCATTGTTTCCTTCACCAAACACTTTAAATTGGTGTCTTCTAGTTCTCGACCTTTCTGCCAATGGGAACAGTTTCTCTCTATCTTCCTTCTCCAGACCCGTCATGATTTTGAACACTTCTATCAAATCTTCTCTCAACTTTGTGTTGTCCGTGGAGAACATCCCAGCTTTGTTGATTTATTCATGTAACTGAAGTCCCTCATCTCTGGAACCATTCTGATGAATCTTTTCTATCTTTCTCCAATGCCTTCACATCCTTCCTGAAGTGTTGTGCCTAGAATTTTACTCAACCAGTGTTTCCTTTAGATACAGCACCTCGTCCTTAGTCTAGCACTTTATTCCTTTTCTAGTAAAGCCAAGGATCCAATATGCTTATTCAATGGCCTTCTCAACTTGCCCTGTCACCTTCAAAGATTATTGCATTTACACCCCTCCATCAGGACCATCTTCCTGCACTCCCTTTGAAACCATTTGGTTTATTTTGCCTCTCCTCACTCATCCTACCACAAGGTATCACATAACACTTCTCTACATTCAATTTAATCTGCTACATGCCTGCCCAATTCACCAGTCTATGTCCTCCTGAAGCCTGCCACTATCCTCATCATTCAATAAATTTCAGAGTTACAAGTTATCTGAAAACTTTGAAGTCATGTCCTGCAAGTCCAGGTCATTAACATGTATCAAAAAATCAGTGGAAGAGGTGCGTGAGGTAATAATGATTTGCTATGCTATTGACACCCCTTTTTTTGAGTGCCAGATGCTTGATGTGATAAAGCATGTAACGCTAAACATGACACCACCCAGCAGTGGGACAAGAGATCACGGTTCAGGTGTATGAAGGGATGTTTTGGGGCAGATGGAATCACTGGCTGGGATTTTCTGGTCCCAGCAGCAGCGAGCATCACCACGGGCAGGACAGAAGAATTTGGGGAGCGGCCAGAAGTCAAGTTGAATGGTTGCAACGCGGAAGGAAATTGTTTGGCCTGCCGTTTCTGTGAGCAACTCAGTTAGTCCCACTCTGCCGCCGTTTCCCTGTAGTCCTGTAATATTTTTTCTCTTCAGCTAATGACCCAATTCCCTTTTGAAAGCCACAATTAAATCCTTCTCCACCACCTCCTCAGGCAGTGCATTCCCAGGTCCTCATTACTCTCTGTGTATAAAAGATTTTCTTCATCAATTTCCTCGCCACTTGGTGTCCACTGCTCTTTGCTCATCCATCAGTGGGAACAGTTTCTCCCTGTCTACCTTGCCTAGACCCCTCATTATTTTGACAATCTCTATCAAATCTCCTCTTACGCTTCTCTAAGGAGAACAGCTTCAGATTCGCTGATCTATCCATGTAAGTTAAGTTACTTAACCCTGGATAAAAACAGAAAAACTGCGGATGCTGGAAATCCAAAACAAAAACAGAATTACCTGGAAAAACTCAGCAGGTCTGGCAGCATCGGCCCTTGGAACTTACCCCTGGAACTACTCTTGTGAAACTTTCCTGCATCATCTCTAAGGCCTTCACATCCTTCTTAAAGTGCATTGTCCAGAACTGGACACGATACTCCAGTTGAGGCTGAACCCTCACTCCTTCTCCTCCCTCCCAGAAACATGATAGGGTCCCCCTTGTCCTCACTTATCACCCCACCAGCCTCCGCATTCAAAGGATCATCCTCCGCCATTTCCGCCAACTCCAGCATGATGCCACTACCAAACACATCTTCCCTTCACCCCCCTTATCGGCATTCCGTAGGGATCGCTCCCTCCGGGACACCCTGGTCCACTCCTCCATCACCCCCTACTCCTCAACCCCCTCCTATGGCACAACCCCTTGCCCACGCAAAAGATGCAACACCTGCCCCTTCACTTCCTCTCTCCTCACCGTCCAAGGACCCAAACACTCCTTTCAAGTGAAGCAGCATTTCACTTGCATTTCCCCCAACTTAGTCTACTGCATTCGTTGCTCCCAATGTGGTCTCCTCTACATTGGAGAGACCAAACGTAAACTGGGCGACCGCTTTGCAGAACACCTGCGGTCTGTCCGCAAGAATGACCCAAACCTCCCTGTCGCTTGCCATTTTAACACTCCACCCTGCTCTCTTGCCCACATGTCTGTCCTTGGCTTGCTGCATTGTTCCAGTGAAGCCCAACGCAAACTGGAGGAACAACACCTCATCTTCCGACTAGGGACTTTACAGCCTTCCGGACTGAATATTGAATTCAACAACTTTAGGTCGTGAGTCCCCTCCCCCATCCCCACCCCCTTTCTGTTTCCCCCTTCTCTTTTTTTTTTCCCAATAAATTATAAAGATTTTCCTTTTCCCACCTATTTCCATTATATAAAATAAAAAAAAAAAACCCACTAGAGCTATACCTTGAGTGCCCTACCATCCATTCTTAATTAGCACATTCGTTTAGATAATATCACCAACTTTATCTTTAACACCTATGTGTTCTATTGTACTATTGTTGTTGACATCTTTTGATATTCTGCTTCTATCACTGCTTGTTTGTCGCTACAACCACACCAACCCCCTCCACCTCTCTGTCTCTCTATCTCTCCGCCCCCCACACACACACCTTAAACCAGCTTATATTTCAGCTCTTTCCTGGACTCGAACTCAAGTTCTGTCGAAGGGTCATGAGGACTCGAAACGTCAACTCTTTTCTTCTCCGCCGATGCTGCCAGACCTGCTGAGTTTTTCCAGGTAATTCTGTTTTTGTTTTGGATTTCCAGCATCCGCAGTTTTTTTGTTTTTATCTCTGTGTTTAATTGACTGCCACTGCTCTTCAAGAAATGCCTACCTCCTTGAAGAAGTTCTGTTCCTCTCTGCGACAAGATTTCCGGATTTCTCTGTTGCCTTGTTCACCTTCATTGCTTTCCATTTCTCTCCTAGTGTTTGACAAGGTGTTTACTAAAACCCGCTTTCACAGCCATATCTCCTTTCTCAGTGACTGTCTCCGTCTCCGACTTACCCCACATGGATTTCAACTGAAATTCCACCCCTCATGTTTCGAACCCACCCAGGATTACAGGTATCTCCGGGACATAAAACGTTTCTCGGACTGCTGTTCCCGTCACATTCTGAAATCCACTCTCAGTGCCATGCGCCGCCATATGAACACACTCGACCTCTCCCTCCAGCAGCACCGCCGTACCCTTTTTCAAAGCTGCGCGTGCCCCCAGTTTCATTTTATCCTTCGGCTCATCCGACGCCTCAACAAGAAACTTTTTCTCTTTCTCTCAAGTGCTAAGGAACGCAAGCTCCAACAACTCATCGACACCAACACCCATCTAGGACCCTCCACCCCTGCCTGTCCCTCCGTCCCCACCCCATCTTCCAATCCCAACCCCAGCCGTGTATTCACTATACCCCCTGACCTTCCCCTCTCCGATGCTGAACGTTCAGTGCTCAGCAAAGGACTTAGTTTCATACCCTTACGCCCTCACCTCAATGAATTTCGGGCTCGGCATGATACTGAACTCTTCTTCCGCCGTCTTCGTCTCCGGGCTCACTTCTTTGGGCAGGAGTCCTCTCCCAGTTCAACGGATCCTTTTACCCATCTTCAATATTCTCCCTCCACCTGGACCCCTCCCTCTGGATTCTTACCTTCTCTCGATCTTTTCATTGAGAACTGTCGGCGCGACATTAGTCGTCTCAATTTCTCTGCTCCTCTCACCCATTCTAACCTGTCTCTCTCTGAACTTACTGCACTCCATTCTCTCAGGTCCAACCCTGACATTGTCATCAAACCCGCTGACAAGGGTGGTGCTGTTGTTGTCTGGCGCACTGACCTCTACCACGCGGAGGCTGAGCGTCAACTCGCAGACACTTCCTCCTACCTCTCCCTGGACCATGACCCCACCACTGAACATCAAGCCATTGTTTCCAGGACTGTCACTGACCTCATCTCCTCTGGGGATCTCCCTCCCACAGCTTCCAACCTGATAGTTGCCCAACCTCGGACGGCCCGCTTCTATCTCCTACCCAAAATCCACAAACAGAACTGCCCCGGTAGACCGATCGTCTCAGCTTGCTCCTGCCCCACAGAACTCATTTCTCGTTATCTTGACTCCCTTCTCTCTCCCCTTGTCCAGTCCCTTCCCACCTACATCCGTGATTCCTCTGACACCTTACGCCACATCAACAATTTCCAGTTCCCTGGCCCCTACCGCTTCCTCTTCACCATGGACGTCCAATCCCTCTACACCTCCATCCCCCACCAGGATGGTCTGAGGGCCCTTAGCTTCTTCCTCGAACAGAGGCCCGAACAATCCCCATCCACCACTACACTCCTCCGTCTGGCTGAACTTGTTCTCACGCTGAACAATTTCTCCTTCAACTCCTCTCACTTCCTCCAAATAAAAGGTGTGGCTATGGGTACCCGCATGGGCCCCAGCTATGCCTGTCTCTTTATGGGGTATGTGGAACATTCCTTGTTGCAGTCCTACTCCGGCCCCCTTCCACAACTCTTTCTCCGGTACATCGATGATTATTTCGGTGCTGCTTCATGCTCTCGTCAGGACTTGGAAAAATTTATTAATTTTGCTTCCAATCTCCACCCCTCCATCATTTTCACGTGGTCCATCTCTGACACTTCCCTTCCCTTCCTTGACCTCTCTGTCTCAATCTCTGGTGATAGACTGTCCACCAATATCCATTACAAACCCACCGACACCCACAGCTATCTCGACTACAGCTCCTCACACCCCACTTCCTGTAAGGACTCCATCCCATTCTCTCAGTTCCTTCGCCTCCGTCGCATCTGTTCCGATGATGCTACATTCAAAAACAGTTCCTCTGACATGTCCTCCTTCTTCCTTAACCGAGGTTTTCCACCCACGGTCGTTGACAGGGCCCTCAACCGTGTCCGGCCCATCTCCCGCGCATCCGCCCTCACTCCTTCTCCTCCCTCCCAGAAACATGATAGGGTCCCCCTTGTCCTCACTTATCACCCCACCAGCCTCCGCATTCAAAGGATCATCCTCCGCCATTTCCGCCAACTCCAGCATGATGCCACTACCAAACACATCTTCCCTTCACCCCCCTTATCGGCATTCCGTAGGGATCGCTCCCTCCGGGACACCCTGGTCCACTCCTCCATCACCCCCTACTCCTCAACCCCCTCCTATGGCACAACCCCTTGCCCACGCAAAAGATGCAACACCTGCCCCTTCACTTCCTCTCTCCTCACCGTCCAAGGACCCAAACACTCCTTTCAAGTGAAGCAGCATTTCACTTGCATTTCCCCCAACTTAGTCTACTGCATTCGTTGCTCCCAATGTGGTCTCCTCTACATTGGAGAGACCAAACGTAAACTGGGCGACCGCTTTGCAGAACACCTGCGGTCTGTCCGCAAGAATGACCCAAACCTCCCTGTCGCTTGCTATTTTAACACTCCACCCTGCTCTCTTGCCCACATGTCTGTCCTTGGCTTGCTGCATTGTTCCAGTGAAGCCCAACGCAAACTGGAGGAACAACACCTCATCTTCCGACTAGGGACTTTACAGCCTTCCGGACTGAATATTGAATTCAACAACTTTAGGTCGTGAGTCCCCTCCCCCATCCCCACCCCCTTTCTGTTTCCCCCTTCTCTTTTTTTTTCCCAATAAATTATAAAGATTTTCCTTTTCCCACCTATTTCCATTATATAAAATAAAAAAAAACCCACTAGAGCTATACCTTGAGTGCCCTACCATCCATTCTTAATTAGCACATTCGTTTAGATAATATCACCAACTTTATCTTTAACACCTATGTGTTCTATTGTACTATTGTTGTTGACATCTTTTGATATTCTGCTTCTATCACTGCTTGTTTGTCGCTACAACCACACCAACCCCCTCCACCTCTCTGTCTCTCTATCTCTCCGCCCCCCACACACACACCTTAAACCAGCTTATATTTCAGCTCTTTCCTGGACTCGAACTCAAGTTCTGTCGAAGGGTCATGAGGACTCGAAACGTCAACTCTTTTCTTCTCCGCCGATGCTGCCAGACCTGCTGAGTTTTTCCAGGTAATTCTGTTTTTGTTTTGGATTTCCAGCATCCGCAGTTTTTTTGTTTTTATCTCAGTGTTTTATAAAGCTTTCCCATAACTTCCTGGCTTTTTTCCTCTAAGCCTCTGTAAATCCCAGGGTCCCTTATGGCTTATCAGATAGTATTTCTTTACAGGGAAGGTGACCAAAAGCTGGAGCCAATTGTCATGAGAGATGATTGAGACTAAGCAATGAGGAATATTTAAGAAAAAGCCAAATGCTGCAATGGGAAAGAGATCAGATGGGCATTGGGCCTCTTCAACTGAACAGTTCTTGTGTTTTTATGATGATAATTAGAGAAGATAACTAAACAATACTAGAGCACACTTCATGATAGAAGTCAAGTTCAAATCTCACATTTCTATATTACAATAGTGCCTGCATTTCAAAAATATTTAATTAGCTGTAAAGTGCTTTGGGACTTCTTAAGGTTGTGAAAAGCACTTTTGTCAAAGAGTCAGTGTAACCATCAATAGCCTTAAAAAAAAACTCATTTAAAGTGAGTTATTCTTTTTAATGTTCTTCTTCTGATTTGTCTTTCCACTTTTATTATTAAAAGAAAAACTTTTTAACAGTGAGTGCTAATGGCAAGATCAAGTAAGTTGGCTTCATTGAGTTGACAGAGTGGGGAAGTTGAATTAGCATCGGTGCAGATAACACTGGGGTCCTCCAGCATAGGCTGTCCATCTTAATTTAGCTCCCTCGTACTGTTGAACTCAGCAACACCTCTGAGTCAAAGTCCCCAAAGAAACCAATGCTGCCTTCACCACTTAAACAAAATGATCTGTAAACCAATAGACAGCTGGATGCAAAGCACCTGATTTTAAATTTAAGGAGCGTCAGAAGGGCAAGATATTTCTTAACGGATATTCAATGCAATGGAATACTTAAGGAAACACCAAAGAGATGATTTTAGCTGTAGATGGAGTGTTGATGGACACCAATGTGTCAGCCCACGTACTGAAAGTGAGGCAGGATTGAAAACAGGGCTTAAACCAATCAGGGTCTATTTACAGTGTCTATTTAAAATGAGTCTCTATGAACTACATTAAACAGAATGTATGAAAGTACCCAGTGAAGTACTGTCACTGTTGTAATGCAGGAAATATGGCAGCCAATTTGCACACAGCAATCTCCTGCAAATGGCAATCAATAATAATAAGATAATCTGTTTCAAGATTGTTGATTGAGGGGTAAATATTGATCAGGACAGCGGGGATAACTCCACTGGTCTCCAAAATAGTGAAATTGAACCTTTAACACCCACCTGGATCCAAAACTGCACATTGTCTTCCATTTAAAATTGGGTTGATTCCCTAGCAGCCAGTGGAGGATAGTTATGGAATACAAAAGATGGCGTAAAATCAATCCCAGTCACTTACAGCAGCCTGGTCTCTAGGGGATTTACCCAATCATCTTTCTCCTCAGGAATAGCAGCATCATTATATACAACCAATTTTTAGCTATGGTGGTGTAATCCGAAATTGTCTTACCGGAATTTGTTCTAAGTTGTAGTGAACTGCTGAAGGAGCCAGGGGGAGCAAAATGCATGCGCATTCATATGTGAGTTAAAGAGCCTACAGCAACATTTTTGCATGAGGAGCATTAATGCCATCGTCATGTCTAGATGGTCTATATAAAGAATTGCCTTGAAGAAAAGGGCAAAACAGGAGCAAAGAACAAATCATCTGACAGCTTCAGCTTGAATGCCTCTTCTCCAAAGGTTTTCTCGGACTAGATACCATGGTGGGTGAGTGGCTAGGGGTGCGGGAGTGGAGTAATATCCATCTTTAATACATATTGCCTTGTTACTGTGTATAGCTAATTGTATTTGAGCATTAAAATTATTGATACCATTGCATTGGTTGTTTTCTCTAAGTGATCGACAGTGGGAGACAGGTGATAGAGGATCCAGAAGTCAGTGCTAAAGCATCCCACCAGTTGGGCATTTGCCTGTTAAGTGTCCTGTCTGTTATGATCCCTGCTTGTTATAAACCCTGCCCATTATGTGACCAGTCACGGTCACTCTAATGTTCTTGTGTTCAAGATGTTGTTAATGACCATTGTGGGAGCCTTCTGAGGTAGCGCTTAACATCAGCTTTATTCCAAACACAACAAAGAGTAATCACATCGAGAACGAGATGTCATCCTTGCCACAAAAGCTGCAAGAGAGAACCTGATTATAGTGGTCATGTGATCTTACATCACTTCCCCAAGATGATGCGAACTGTCTCATTTACATATTCACATTAACCCTTTACATGACAGTTACTATTTCAAAGAAGAGTAGGGGCAGGTCTCACCAGTGCCCTGTCCTTTATCCCTTAACTGAACATCACCAAGGTAGGGATTTAATGGCCCCTCCCACCAGCGGGATTTCACCATCCTGCCGAAGTCAATGGACTTTTGAATGGCTCCTGGCATTTTACGGCCCAGCCTCTGGCCGTGACAGGGCTGTAAAATCCCGCCCCCCAAAAAAGATTATCCGGTCATTATCACATGGCTGTTTGTTGGAGCTCTCTGTGCAACAGTTGGATGCTTCATTTCCTATATCACGGCATTAATTACATTTCAAAAAGTAAAATATATATAAATGAGTCAGAGAGTGTGCTTATATGGATTCTCCAAATTCCCAGGGCAATCTCTAGTATTGTGCTCAATTATCACTTTCCCATAATATTTCATAGAATGGTTCCTAGGGTGAAAGTGTTAAATTATGCTGAAAGCTGATGGTTGTAACGTCTCAGTTTGGATATCATTCTTTTGCACTTTGTCTTGTGCTTCAATGTCATTTTGGTAACATGGCAGCTAGAACTACGCAGTTCTCCAAGTAAGGCCCAACCAAGGTCCTACATAAATTCAACATAACTTACCTGCCTTTGAATTCTATGGCTCCAGAGAAGAAGGTTAAGGGTTAAGTCACAGATGATAGGAAATAGGAATAGGCCATTCAGCCCCTTGACCCTGCTCTGCCATTCAGGAAGATCACTGCTGATCTCCTACCTCAGCTCCAGCATCCTGCACTATCTTCATATCCCTTAATTATTTTAGTACTCAATAAATCTACCTCGATCTTACATATAGTCAATTACTGAGCATCCACAGTTTTCTAAGATAGAGAAGTCCAAGGGTTAATAACTCTTAGTCTTAGGCTGAAGAAATTTCTTCTCCTATCTGTCCTAAATGACCAAGTGACTATGATCCCTCATTCTACATTCCCCAGCTAGGGGGACCATTTTCCCAGCACCTACCCTGCGACTGAGACTTACTTAAACTTAATTCCTCCAGCCCCATGTGTGACAAAGGGATTTTTTATATACTTCATTTAGACCACCTCCCAATCTTCTAAACTCTGGGAAAAATAGACCAGGAATTTTATTGTACCATTGGGGTGGGGGGCAGGGACGTAAAATGTGGTCAGCCATTCAAAAATCCATTGACTTTGGTGGGAGCTTAAAATCCTGTCGGTGTAAAATTCTGCCCCTTGTCTACTCACTTTCCTTCTTGTAGGCAATCCCCTCAACCAGGAACCAGTCTAGTGAACATACATTTACTCCCTCTTGGGGAAACATGTTCTTCCCTACGTAAGGAGAATAAAACTGTGCTCAGTACTCCCAGGTGTGGCCTCACCAATACTGTATATAATTGTTGTAAGGCTCCTTTACTCTTACACTCTTGATCTAATGAAATGGTGAACCATGTTCTAGGGGCTCAATGGTCTACTCCTGTCGTTAGGTTTTTCTTCTGCTGAACCTGAAATGCTTTAGGATTAACCCTCCA